>NW_010143094.1:0-91526 GCF_000699245.1 Pterocles gutturalis
GGGAGGGGGGGGGAGCGAGGGTGTGTGCGCACGCGCGGGGGAGCTGTGGTGGCGGGGGTTCTGTTGCTGCTGGGGTTCTGTTGCTGCTGGTGTTGGCTGCAGGAGACCGGGAGGTGGAGGCACTCGCTGACGAGACGAGTTTCCTTTCAGAGTTGTCTGGAGGTGTAAGACATCTGTTGCTAAATTTTTTTAAGAAATGTATGGGTTAAAAACAGGCGCTTTACGCGTTAAACTTCCCCTCAGGAAGTGCCGCTGGTAGCGGCTGGGGGGGCTCTGCGGTGATCCCGCGCGTCCGCCTTGGCTCCTTAACTACAGTAAAGGCTGATGTCTCTTGCACGGTTCCTGGCTTTTCCTTTGTTCTTTTGGAGCAATTAAAAGAAAAACATCGGTGTAATTACTTCCTGCTTGTTTCTGGCCGTGTGTACGGATGTCTGTGATCCCCTCGGTGCGGAGAGCCGTGAGGTGATTGAAGCGGCGGGGGGTTTCTCCTCGCCGCGCTCTGAGCGGGTCCCCCCCCCGGCTGCTCTCTGAGGGGGGCCCCTCCCCGGCTGCTGTCACTCTGTGTACCCTGAGGCCGTGCCCTGTGAGTGCTTTGCAATGGCTGAGAAAGTGTTTGCTGTAAAACTACTTCATTAGCGTTTGCATCTCATTACAGTGTATTAACTGACTGAGGTGTAGCGTTAAAAAGTAATTAAAAGTCTTCTCTAGCTGTTTTAAATGACTTCTGTAACCTTGCTATGTGTTAGTTTTTATTATAATTGAAGGCATGCTGTTAACTACCTTACCTAAGTCTGTGCAGTGTATTAATCTCAAAACTTGTACCAATAGCCGCTAATTTGGAAAAATCTTAGCTCTGCTGTTCATTAATTTGAGTAACCTTAGCACTAGGTAGACCTCTAATAAAAGCAAGTGAATGTTTTGCAATTTCTCTTATTACTTAATGGCTATCTTTAAAATTGCATGTATTTGTATTCAGGAATAATATTTGTTTGCATTAAGAGGTGAAATCTTCAGTATGTTCTTCAGTACACTGTAGGCTCTCCCTGCAGGAGTTTTTACTAGAAAAAGTAATCTGTTTCTCGTGCAAGTATATATACCAAAGTGAAAAGTCTCTTGTCTCATTTTAGCCACTACATTTACAGTAGTGTATAGTTTTTTCTTTTTTTAATTTTTAAAAATTTTTCTTTTTAAACTTGGTATGTTGTGACTCTTCCTTAGACAACCTTTCAAGTTTTGTGCACAAGGAGAAGCTTCACATTCCTTACTTCAGTCAGAAATTGTAATAGGTAGTCATGTAATTCTTCCTGGATTTTAAGATATTCCTGGGCTACTTTTGTTTGAAGGCTATATTATTCTAAAACACTACTGAAATCTGGCAGTATTTTCTAATAGGTGTTTCAGGTATTTGCCTTGACTATTGAATGCAGAGAGTTAAATATATTAGCACAAACTGAGAATAATAGAAGGAAATGTTTACTTCTAAGTGCGTAATGTTAATAGTGTAGTATAAAATAGGTTCATAACACTTTATTAACTTTCTTGGATCTATCCATCTACTCTTTTAAACTTTGCTTTTTTGACTAAGTGTTCCTGCTTGTGCGATTCTGTCTTGTTTCCTTTCACAGTAAGTGCATATAAGGGGTATGAGCTCCAGTTACAGGAATTCTGTTCACTTCAAAAGCCGCTAGGAAGGGTTGTAACATCTGTGAATGCATCATGCTCATGCTGCTCAGTGTTTGCAGCTTAGAAAGTTAAAAACATACAACACACTTGTCTGTTTCCCAGGGATTAATGTTTTCTAAATCAGTTTAAGGCTAAATAACCTGTTGAATATGTTTCAGCAGCTGTTTGTGTTGTGAAAGTGACATGTTATTTAATATATTTTGGGGGGTGTTGGTCAACAACTAACTGAATATGAGCTGGCAGTGTGCCCAGGTGGCCAAGAAGGCCAATAACATCCTGGCTTGTATCAGATATAGTGTGGCCAGCAGGACGGGGGAAGTGATGTCTCCCCTGTACTCAGGACTGGTGAGGCCCCACCTCAGATACTGTGTTCAGTTTTGGGCCCCTAATGACAAGAAAGACATTGAGGTGTTGGAGCACGTCCAAAGAAGACCAAAGAAGCTGGTGGCAGGTCTAGAGAACAATTCTTATGAGGAGCGGCTGAGGGAACTGGGGTTGTTTAGCCTGGAGAAAAGGAGGCTGAGAGGGGAGACCTTATCGCTCTCTACAACTACCTGAAAGGAGGTTGTAGTGAGGTGGGTGTTGGTTTCTTCTCCCAAGTAACAAGTGATGGGATGAGAGGAAATGGCCTCAAGTTGCACCAGGGGAGGTTTAGATTAGATAAGAGGAAAAAATTCTTCACCAAAGTGGTTTATCAAGCATTGGAACAGGCTGCTCAGGGAAGTGGTTGAGTATTTAAAAGGTGTGTAGACGTGGCACTTAGGGATGTGGTTTAGTGGTGGACTTGGCATTGTTAGGTTTATGGTTGGTCTTCGTGATCTTAAAGGTCTTTTCCAACCTAAATGGCTCTGTGATTCTATATTGCTCTTTTATTTGGTGGTGTGCATGGCAATTATTGTAGCAGAGTTGTCACTGTACTTGTTTACGATACCTTTTCTTACTAGTTCACTCTTTTTAGACTGGATGATTTAGCTTTGCCAGTTTGACTTACTACTAATACTGGACTATGTGCCAGTTTCTGATGACTTACAAATGTTATTAGGAAACTGTTGGGTGTCTGCCCTCCTTGTGCTTTGTACACTGGCTGTTTTCTTTCAACTTGTGCCATCTTGCTTCCAGAAACTTGCCACTTGAGTTGGAGTGAACATTAATGATGGCAGAGTCTCTCATAGTTTTTAGGGCTATCCCAGGTCTTTCGCATCTAATACATCTGATGCTTGTCTGGTGTATCATGGAGTTAAAATGCTGTCATAAGAATTTAATTAATTTTCAGTTTATTTAAATATAACCTTGTCAAAGCAATAGTCCAATATTTGACTTTCCTTTTTTACTGGATTTCTTCAATTAAAGTGTCTAATTACTGGTCTGTCACACTTCTTTGTTCACATCGTCATCTGCTTGTTCATGAGTATATCTATTTACGTGGCATTATTCTAGATATTTTACTGACTTGAACTCAAAGAAAGGGAGGTCTGGTGCCTTGCAGCATGAACATGAGTGAATGGAAACTGCCCATTGTGACTGTAGCAGAGAGTGTCAGACACAGTTGATGTGTAGTCATGAGAGCAAAGCTATGGTGTATAGAGAAGTGCAATGCATGTGGTTGCATTCTGTCTCGGGTACTACACCCGCAGAATGTGATGTTATGCTTACCTTTCTGTGAGTCCCAAGAAAATGGGTGTGAAGGTGGAGATAAAATAGCCAATGTAGTGTTCCCTACTGAAGGAAAGGTGGTTACAGCTCAGCTATGGAGCTAGCATCTGGCTGGTGACAGGATTTAACAGGATTCTCAGACTAGGTACCACCGGTTCCCTTGTTGTATGGCTAGGGGGCGTGTAGGGGAACGAATGAATGATTGCTCTTGTGGCCATGGAAGGGAATTCATAATAGTGAGGAAGGGAGCGATAAGGAATTATAAACTTGTTGGAAATTAGGCTCTGCTGATGCTTTTGCTTATTGAATAGATTAGGGCTATTATTAAGGTTTGTACAGTTATTTCTAAGTGACAGCAACTGTTGGAGTACAGTGTTCTCTGTTCTTGCTGCTTTGCCAACATTCAGTGTGTTTAACAAGATGTACTTGCAGTTTTCCCTGAAATCCTTTAGTTTGGTTGGTTTGCTATGACTACCAAGAAAAGCTTTAGCTAACAGTTTCATCATCTTGCATCTTGGATTCATGGAAGGCTTTTCTCAATCTATTGTTATATTGCCAAATAATCTAGGATCATTCAGTGCAGGCTTTGTTTATCTGTTCTCTTGATAAATATTTCTAATGGTTTTGGAAGGTGTTTATTTAGGTACATAGTTGAAATGCCTTAAGCTTGGTAAGAATTCAGAGTGATTTGTAACCATGCAGGTATAAAAAACAATGAAAAGCCTTCATGTAACTGTTTATTCAGTTGCTTTATAAAGCTAAACTATTTCAGCTCTTCTGATGTCATGATTGACTTTGTATGCCAGTGTGGGGTTTTTTCCTGGCTAAGCAAATAGTGCAGTTGGTGCTGAAATTTAATCTAAAAGCTTCCTTTCTCATTTATGTAGTTTATGAAGATGGAATTTAGAATTCAACACACATGGGATGGTTTACCTGTGAGCCATGAGCCAGTAAAAATTGGGCTGAAGTCAGACAATGCAGGACTGCTAATGGAAGTTAATGCTCCCTTCTTTAATGATCCTCCAGCACCACTTGGAGAGGCAGGGAAACCTTTTAGTAGGCTGTGGGACTATGAGGGTAAGTGTACCTGTTCTGCTGCAAATATCTGATTTGTGTAGACACTGATGTTCCTCTACAGTTAATAAGCCTGCTCTTTATTTAAGAGTCTGGTGATTATTTTTTGAAACTGATCTAATGGCTGTAAGTATATGTCATCTAATTCAACTCAATTTCTTTAGTCACAGTACTGTTTTTAAAGATCAGATTTGAAATGTAAAATTTTTCCAGAGCACTCTGGGAAAGAATTGCAATGTAATCACTGCCTGACTCTTAAACAGCTCTTTAAGTATCTATAAGCCTCATACTATATTCAGCTGTAAACTACCCCAAACTTTGGAGAGTGGTGCTCTTTTTCTAGGTGGTGAATTGATTTTCATCACCAACACTGTTGGCCATATGGTGAGTGGTTGTTTTGTAGTAGTGCAGTGATACAAATGACCAGGAGAAGAAGCAAATATGTTTTGTCTCTCAGTGGTCACAAGGAAATGGAGTACAATGAGCAGGATTGATTTCAAGAATGATGAGGCTGACTCTTCCTGTCAATAGTGTGGGCACTCAAGCTTGGTGTCTGGTTTACTGATAACTTGTGGAATAATAGAGGCTTGATATATTTGACAAAAAAAGTATTGTGGCATATATATAAAAATGCATTTGCAGTAGGTACATAGAAGTGAAATCCTAAAGATAGATTCTACTTTTGCTTTAAGTAACAGAGCAGTATCTAAAACATGTCTATTTTAGTCACTTTTCCAAAGTCTATTTGAGGAACAGGAAGGTGTGAAACAAAGAACAGGTCATTAAATAATAGAACAGGTCATTAAATAATTCAAAATTGTACCCAAATGGAATGGGGAATATCCTTATAGTAATGTTTTTGTTCTCCTTTCCTGTCAATACTGTTGCTTTGAACAATGCAAGAATTTAATGTTTCCAGCAGTTCTCTACTTCCTGATACTGAACTATTCTGATTAAAGCTCTGTTAGAACAGCTTTAGCACCTCTTTGATATTATTATACTAAAATGTAAAAATCAATTTACTAATCATATCTAATGATAATTCTAACTAAAGCTTTCTAATGTTGCTGTGAGAAGCACCATTGTAGTTCCACTTGGTGTTCTTAAAAGGTGATTCAGCAGTCACACCTGGCTCTCAGGTACACCTGGAACAGTCATCTCCTATCCAAAGTATCGGCTATCTACAGGGAAAAGCCATTTGAGCTAAATGCTTTCTTACTATTTCTGAGATTTATCAGTCTTTGTTATGGGCTGTGTTCTCTGCTGTGAGTGTATGTTCCTCTTTTTATTTTTGGTTTTTTTTTTTTTTTTTCTGATCTCTGGTGCTCTGTGCCCTCAGGCTACTGGCAAACACAAGACTTCTGCACTTAAGTGGAGTGCCTGCTGTGAGTATGATTGAGAAGGATCACTCTGTCTTGGTCAGCTTTGTTCACAGCAAGCATGCTAGGTGAAATTGCTATGTGCTGATGCTTCGCTTGCTGCACTGGTAGCTGACATTAGTTAATAGATGTGCCATTTTTCTGCTGCATCAAGATGAGTGTTTCCAAAGCTGGAGTTGGCAAAGTAAATAAAATTAGTACAGTGCTTTATAAAGCTCCTTATTGTGATAGGCATTTTAAATAAAAGCTCTTGAAGTTACAATTACGGCACACCATTTAAAATAAAGCTGTCAGGAGCATATGCACAGCTAGACAAACACTGGCATGACACAGGCCAAAAATAATGAAAACATAATTGTTTTAGTGGAATGTGAAGGTGTCAGGATATTGCAAAATAGTTAACGTACAATACTGACAGCCAATTGGTTTTTTTTTCAGTTGTAGAAGCATTTTTCCTGAGTGACAGAAATGAACAGTATTTAGAAGTTGAACTTTGTCCGTAAGTACAACACTCAGAAAAAGTTACAAATGTTAATTTTCATTTCCAGTTGTAATGCTTCTAAGACACATGTACAAGAAAGACTGGATATGGAAATTGTTCCAGTATGGGGAATGTGCACGTTTGTGGCAGAACAGTGCACTAATAACTTGGCATTATTTTAAGAAAATTATGCTCTGATTTTTTGACAGCCACGGACAACACTTGGTGTTGCTGCTTTCTGGCAAAAGAAGAGTATGGAAAGTAAGCGGTAAAGTACATTCATAATGTACAGAAAAAACTATCTGGTTTTAGGTACCTGTTGCCTGACTGGAAGATGACAATAACTCCTTTTTCCCTCCTTTAACAGGAAGAACTTCCTTTAGAGTTTGAGGTGACCAGAATGAAAAACAAATGGGAGGGTAAAGCTCATCTTCCTTGGCATTATTTTCCACCGTGCACTAACAAGTTCAATGCATTTGCAATTCATGGCTCAGGAGAAGAGAGAAAATATGAAGCGCTTCATCCTGTGCCTCAACATGAATTACAGGAAGGACAAAAACCAGATTTGTAAGCATGAAATTATCTCTTCTGTAATATAGTTGCACTATTCTTGGGATACTTAAAGAAAGCAAACCTGATGTTCAGGTTGAGTGCCACTAGGATTTTAATTAGACTGGTTAGCCACAGATCCATGGGCACTGTACTTTGTATAAAGCGCTGCGGCAGATAGCTGTAATTAGTGCTTGATTTCTGTGTTATCCACGAGGTGCATAGCGAATTATGCATTCAACACCATTGGCATCTGTTTTATCACCTTCCTCAGCTAAATCATAGATAGGTTGTTCTACTTTTTCCTTGCCTCTAGCACCTCCTGAAATGCTACTTAGTGTTAATTTCACCAGATACATTTCCGGTAAATCTCTTTTGCTTCTCCCCTGCTATTCTAAACAACCTCACCTCTACAGATGGCTCCATATGATGGAAAAATTTGGAAAGGCAGACTAAAGTGAAAAGTGTATTAAAAGAATACCCAGTTTCAATAGAAAAAACTCAAATACGTTGATTTTTAAGTTGTGCTTTGGGCCTGTTTGTTTTCTTTGAGTGTGGGGTGAGATGATTTGATACAAAATGCCCAGAAGCAGCAGTTTTTATAAATGAACTAGCTTTAGAGGTCCACGATAGTTCTTATACTAACTTGTTAGTCACCATAAAATGACAGCCAGGTAAGGTAAATTTTAGATGTTACCCTTTTTTGCCTTTCTTTAAGAAAAACTTAGCTTCTGCAAATGTTTACTTTAAAAAAAAAATCAAAGCTGTTGCAAATGAAGTATATTCTCTTTATCAGTATTCCATAAGAAATAGATATTTTATTTTTCTGGGGTAAACTGGAGAGTGCCTGTAATATGTTTCAAAAAGGGATTATTTCTGTTTTTTCTATAGTACCTCTTCCAAAAAACATCCTTGACTTTTTCAGAAATTGGTAGCAGATGCAAATATGTGAAGAGGTTGCTCCTTGCTACTTTCATTGCTCTTAGTTCGTTTTCACTCTTGCAAATTACTTCCTAATAAGAGAATTCCATTTGCCTTTTTAAGTGGTTAGTGTAGTGTTAAATGTTCTATCTACTGTTTGTCAGTTTTTTAATGTAAGTATTAATTAGCAATTGGCTTCAGTGTTTTCCTTCTATTGTTTCTGTATGGTAGCCTAAAGGAGAAGTTCTTAGCATGAACTGATTTCATAATGTTTAAAAGAAAATGAGACTTCTAGTCTTACAGAAAACATATATTTACCGGCTTCGTTATCCTGTCCTGCCTTCCTCTTTTCTGGAGATGATAGCCCTGTGATAGGATTTTTCAATTAGTCAAGAGTTGTAAATGCTATTTGCTTCGTGGGAGTGCAGATAAGTCATAAAGCAGGACAACACTGTGCTCTTGCTCTGACTACAGAGCCAGGTAACATAAGCTGAGGGAGATGAAAAGGTGAGCACTCTGTTAACTTCACTTTGTGCTGTGTGGTACTTGTTCATAGCTGAGGGTTTTGCCCTGTGTTTTCCAGTACAAGATTTTCAGAAAGACAGTAGTGGTTTTATTTATAAACTCGGGTTTTGGAAAATGAACACATGGAATGATGGTTACATTCCTGTCCAAGAAAACATGAAAATAAAGATTAATTAAACCTCTGGAGGATACTGCCTTTTACTAAGACACTATAGGACTCATAGCTTTTTTTGTTTTCTTCTTCTCTTTGCAGTCATCGCCTGGAATTTTTCAAAGAATTGAACCTGAAAGGACTAATGGGAGAAGAATGGAAGCAGCCTGAATCAGATATATGGAAGTCTCTCTCTAATTAAATGGATTGAGACATAAATTTTTGTAGCATTAAGGTTGAATGAAGCTATATGGAAACACCTTCTTAATTTTGAGCAGCGTTCGTAAATATCAGATTAGCAAGGCTTGTCTTGACACCAAAAGCATGGATCGATCTTAAAATCAACTGTAAAGTATCTGGGCCAGTCGATTTTAACTGTATGAAGTATGCAAGGGCTTGTGTTTCAGTTCATCTGGGTATGGAGTTTTTCATCGGTGCAAGAGATGAATCTACTCCTACTGATGAAGGGCAAAAAGTGCTACAAATACAACTGTGTTTTCATGAGAGCTCTAAGCCTCACAAGGTCAATATCTGCCTTGGAGTCTTTCGGTTTCCTCTAGTTGCTGCGTTTCTCCTGTATTTTCACTGCTGCTTGTTTGTTTCTTGGCTGTTGAATGAGATAATATACCTAAAGTTTTTGGTTGCAACCAGGAGAAAGAATGCCTCCTTCAGGAACAGAAAAGCATATGGCTATCATGGCATTTGGTGGCCCAGTACTTGCATTGCAAGATGCTGTGGAGGTGTAACACAAGCCAGTCCCTTTCCTATGTGTTCCTATACCTGAAGTTTTCCCTTGCACGGTGCTGAAGTTGGAACATAATTTATGTTACTTTATTAGCAGACTTCTGCTTCAAATTTAGTGTGGAATTTCTAGGGATATTTAGGTACAGAAGGTAGACTTTCAAAAGGTTTGATGCATTCCAGGAAAAGTTTCTGGGAGAGAGAATGTTTAGTAAAACTCTTCTATATGGTTGTGTGCCTACAAAAGCTTGTTTGTTACCGTAGAATGGTCTGGGTTGGGAGGGACCTTTGAAAGTCATCTAGTCCAACGCCCTGCAATGGCCAGGGACATCCCTGTTTGGCCTTGTTCCAAGGCCTTGTCACATTACCTTAAGGATTCAGCGCAGATGTAGGAGAATTTTGTTTCATGCCACTTAACCTTGGAAATAGTCTAATTTTATGTGTCCACATGTGGGCATGGATATTTTTAACAGTACTCAATACTGTTAGCTGGTAAAATCTAATCTGTAAATACTTACAGGATTTACAAATGAGATGTTCCTTTTTTTGTCTAGCATAGAAAGTACTGCTTGGTTGTGGCTGCTGAATTGTTCCTATATGAATTAACTTAGAAAATGGGAAGCTTACCCAGTAACCAGATCCTACATCTGAAAAGTAGGTGACTTTAAAATCAAACTTCTTTTGGTTTAGTTCAGAATGAGGATTCAGACTAAGACACGGTCCTCAGTCCTTTACTGGTGAGGACTTGTTGCATCCTGTTGAAGTGTTGTCCTCGCAGGGTAAAAGCTGGTCGTGATCTCTAGTCTGGGAGAAGGATTATTTTGGGAGCCTGAGAGAATGTCTGAGTCATAACTGAAGGAGTACCTTTCAGAAGTTATGCCCTGAGGCTGTGGTGTTGGGTGTCATCCTTTTGTGTAGCATTTTCTACTGAGCGATTTAGAATCCTACAAGTTCTTGGAAGGGACTAGTGCTCTTGTAGGCTAACATCCTGCTCAAAGCAGTTCTGTCATTGAAACTAGGTGAGTTTGCTGAGGGCCTTGTCGAGTTTTGAATAACTCTACAGGTAGAGCTTCAAATGCTCTGGGTAACTTGTTTCAATACTCAACTAGTTGTGTTACGAAAATGTATCTAATTGCCATTTCCCCTGCTGTCCTTCTCAGTTTGCCTTTTGTGACTCTCATTAGTAAGCACCTTCCACTCAGATAATGCTGACAGACAATTTTCAAGTGTAACATGGGTTGTAACTCAGAGGCAGAAATGCTCACAGGCCTTTCTTGGTTTTTTTACGTCATAAATGAATCTAAAAATCTTGTGTGTAGCTTTAGATGTAAAAATGAACATAAAGTTTTGCACCAGAGTGCACTCTGAAAGTCGTATTTCTGAAAGGATTTTCTGTTCTCTTCTGAGCTTGTAATAAACATGGTCTGATGGTCATGTTTTCTATGTTATCTTTAAATTTAATTCTACCTGTAGATTCTGTACAAGAAGAAAAGAAGATGGGAATATCCTGCCTTTGTGAAGAACATCTTGGTGTGATTAATATCTGTGGGATAGAATGTTACTTCAGATTTTTTGTTTGGCTTTAATTCCCTCTTTTTACTTTCAGTTTTATAGAACTATACTTTCAAATTCAAGGATTTTAGGCTTTTTCAGATGCAGACTTTGGCATGTCAGTGCACTGAGCTGTCCAATTGTTTTTGCTCTCTCTTAATTAGACACTATAGATTCCTTGCTATAAAGTGCCATCTGTTGAAAATTATAAGTATTGTACATTTAATTGTTTGGCTTGTTTTCTGCCTTCAATCCATACACAGTTTTCTAAAGAATGACATCACTCTGAAATATTGACTAATCCAATAAATGTTGATTAAATTTTTTCTTTAGGTACTGACATTCAAAAGCTGGTTTTGAAATTTCAGTCAAAAGCAAAAGAACATTTCACTGTACTTTTAGACTTTGTTTTAAATGCTTTGTCGAAAAAGTGCATGCAAAGGTTCAGGATGAGTTTACTGTCTTTCTCACAAAGGTTGTTTTCTTGTGGTGAATGATGCTTTGTATGTCAGGGACAGTAAATCAAATTACTTATTCAGAGGCTTCATCTCATTCATGCCCACTTCAAACTGACTACTTCAGAATTGACTTTGGATGCAAATTATAAACTTTGAAAGAAGTAGATTACTTTCCCTAAATAAGCAATTTAAAGTAAAATAGTGGTGTCTGTAGTATAAAATGTAATGCTAGATGCTTCTGAGAATGGGAGTTATCATATAGACATTATTCAAGGCACATGCTACTCCACGCCCCTGTCGGGTGCTTCAGTTGTATGTTTCTGAACTTCAAGAGTCTGTCTGAACTGTAAGTGCTGCCCTTCATCTGAAGGTTTCCATATGGGTTCATGGAGTGCAGAGTTGAAACCTGTGCACTGACTTGTTTCTAAAGGTTTAAAGTTAAATTAGTCGCTTGGTAGAAACTTACTGTTTGGGGGCGGGTCTCTACATAAGGCATATTTCAGATGGAAGTGCAGCGTCTTGGCACACGGTAATGAATTCTTGGCTCATCAGTGGACAGTACAGTGCTTGCCAGCATCCCTTGCAGCTCCCAGGATTTCGCAGGATAGGCATCAGTGGTCATTGAGGTGACCAGCTAGTTATAGCTTTCTTGCTCTGATGTGCTTCTTAACCAGGCTTTGTTTTACACTGTGGAGTCCAGCTGTAGCCTGTCTTTCCTGAGTTGCCTCTGGTTTTGATGACGTGCAAACAGGAAGAAAAGACAGAACAAACTGCTCTGCATGAGTTCTATTTAATTATATGTTCGTTAATTGTTATTCCTGCTCTAGAAAGAATGTGACTCAGTCCAGTCTAGCTCAGTGTATGTGCCTATGTACATGCATGCATATGTAGGGGCATTCATCATTGTGCTGTTTTTATATGTCAAACTTGTATCAAGAATCTGATATGTACAGATAAATTCTCTAAATTGTCACACTAGATATACTTTATGTAGGATATCAATTTCATAAAATGCAGCTCTGCATTTTATGAAAGTATAGATCATGGAAGCACTCTATCCACAAATCCATTTCATTTTGAAATGGATTTAAGCACTTCAACCTCAAGAGCATTTCTTAGCCATTACTCTTTAAAAATATCAACCTGTCTCATAAGTTCCTGTGGGTAATACTTGGCTTTTTGTCAGTTATATCCTGATATCCCATATTGGGTCTAAGATGCACGAATTTTATTACTTTGGAAAAGGGGGAATATGCATTGAGAGGTGCACAGTATTTGAGTTTTTTTTAGCTCTGCAAAGGCTTTAGATAACCTTAAGTGTGACATGTGGAAATGTCAATGTTGTGGCAATTTTTAATTATTTTACCATATTTGTCCAGAATTCCTAAGGAACTGAGACTGATGGCTTATCTCTACCTTCTTGCCTTTTTAGCAGGTTTGTCTTCACCTTTTTCCCTACTACCGTAATGATTTTTAAGTCAGTTAGCCAATTTCAGCTGAACCAGGCAGAGGAACAGACAGTCTTAAAAGATACTGGATTCTTGCAAATATGTGAATGTGGACAGCTGGAGGCAGTTCCTCACTATAGCACCCCCCAGTGAAGAAAGAAGATGTAATCTCTTAGGCCTTATCTTGTAGGTGTAGTGAAGCAGTTGGTGCATGCTTAAATTCAGTTATGGTACATAGACCTTCTTGCCTTTAGGCATTGATTAGGAAACTAGGAAATATGTGGAACTTAAGGGATATGAGCTTACAGCACTAATCACCTAAAATTTCAGTTGAGATAATGGATATACTTCTGTTGCTTACATAGTGCTCAAAACTAATAGGCATGTTTTTTCCACTGTTGCCAGATAATTCAGCAGAAACTTTTAATTAGTTCTCGCATTCTAGTACAACTATTGCTCTGTCTATAGGGCAATAGAATTGTCTGTCTTAAATAGTTTATGCTGTTGTGCTATTTGATTTACCAAGTTTAATGAAATGCTGAGCAGTTTTGCTGTAATTTTTTCTTTTAATCTTCTTAGTAAATACTTGGCCAGTTGAGGCAGAATGCAGATTTGGATATTTGCAACCACTTACTTAGAAGATGATCAGACTGAATAACCTGAAAAATAAAGATACTGAGCTTAATGAATGAAAAATATACCTGTAAAGAAAAATCTGTCTTGCTTCAGCAATTTTATCTTTTAAGTGCATTTCTAAGCTCCTTGTCATAGTATGTTCATACTTGTGAACTCAGACATGAAAACTAGAATTCTCCGTGACTCAGCCCTCCTTAAAATGTCAGTAGATCTTCATACATTTGGTTAAAAACATCTTATGATTGCACTCCCAAAGACCTTGCTTTTTATGTTTCTTGCCACTAGGTGGAGGAAGAAGGTTATCAAAAGCATGCCTTGGTGCTACCAGCCAAGTTATCCTTATCCAGAGCCACTCCTTACTATATCCTTGAGTTTAGACAAAAAAAAAAGATGTTTCAGTCAAGCTGATGATCTCTTATTTTGGTTTTTTGGGAGCATCTTTATCAAAATAAACACTAGGCTGCGTTCTGCAGTTACAGTTTTAATGTTTCATTTCCTACCGTAGTATTCCTATAAATAATTTTGAGACAAAATTCTCAGAAGATAAATTCTATTAGGTCAGTCTGTAGTATAAAAGATAGTGTTCTGATACACAAATGACTTGAATATTCTTTTGGTTTGTTTATAAATATATGGGATAGTCTCTTGCAAACTTTCTAAAAAGGCTATATTTAATTCTGAAGGAATTTTGGTTTTTTAGTACAGCCTGGTTTGTAAGAGACTGTGTGTCCTTCAAGAGTAAGGCTTGAGTGGTGCAGACACCCTGGAGTGAAGCTTAGAAGAGAGGAATGTGAAACAATGTGAAAAACTGTAGCCTAAGAAGGACAGAAAATTGTTGTTCTTCAGTACAAAAATGCAAAAAGAAAGTTTTCTTTAAAGAAAACATGAGTGGTAATGTGTCCTAGTGGCAGAAGTGATTTGTGTCTGAAATGCAAAGATGGAGCGAGTTAGGCTGTCAGGTATGGTAGGTGATTAAAATCTAGCACTGCATGTAGTGACCCTGCAGAGTTTGAGGGGTTTTTTTTGTGCAAAAGCTCTGAATGGGAATAAAATTCTGCTGATGTCTTTGTATACTTTTTAATAATTTTCTCTAATATGCCTAGTCATATACGCTCTAGCTTCCTGAAGGATTATGTTACTTTCTGACCATGTAAAATGCTTTCAAAATATGAACAGCACAGTGCATAATTTGCTTCACATAAAATTTAAAACTATTCTTTCACGCTGCCAAAGCCATCTCTAAAGTGGGCTTCATTGCATTTAATTGTGGTGCATGTATAACAATGCTATTGAAGTTTGATCGTTAACCTGCATTTCTTTTATTCATGATTCCTTCTTTTTGCTTTCAGTGAGTGCTTTAGTTTACTACAGTGTCCCTGAACAGTGCTTCAGCAAAAGTACTGGGAAGTGCTTTAAGCCTGATGATAGAACCCTTATTTACACTGGTTGTATAAACAGCTATACACATTCTCATACAGATAGTCCCAGTGAGATCAATGCAGCAGTTAACACAAGACAGTGTCTAGCAGTGATGGCTTTTTCCACTTATTTGTCTATCTGTTGAAATCAGTATCAGTATTATCAGGAGAATTCAGTTCTCGAAGCTAGTTCTATATGAGCATACTGCTTGTTTTCTTTCTTCTGGTTTAAAACAAGCAAAAGCCTTAGCTGCAGGGTCTGTGGGAGGGTTTTAAGTGATGGTTCAGGAGTCACTGTATCTGCAGTAGCTATGAACATACCAAAATATGGTTTTGATTTTTTTTCTCAAATAATGCTATAGAGTAGCACTGAGTGTGTGTAAATAACCTCTCCCAGTTATGTAGTTTATTTGCAAATACCAGATGTGTAAGAATACATTTGTAAAACAGACCTAACTAAATTGTGTTAAAATGGCACTGAAGATGTAAATTTCTCTGCCTTCCCTGCTGTTTTGAACCCAGACTATTTCAGCGGCTTTCTTGGAATATGCAACAGATTCTTAAGAAAAAAAAAAATAAGAGAGTTTTCAGAGGTCACCTTTTGAAAATATAGACCTTCCCTCTGTAGATCACATTTTTTGCCAGTTTAATCTCGTCTTTCATTTCAGAAATTCATTCTCTTGAACTCAGCTACTGCAGGCAATGAAGTTTCTATCTTGGTGTCAGTGGCTGTTATAAAATTATTCATCCCTTTAATTCTAGGCAATGTAAGTGGTTCACTCTCTCACTGCTGAGTTTGCTTCCATCACCAAATTAAACTTTTTGGAAACCAGTACTTTCTCAGTGCTTTATAGCTTATACAAGCCATGGTATTTAATTGTGTCTGGCACTTTAAATAATTAGTTCTTGTTTTAAAGTTGCATATTACTTTCCTAAATGTTAACAGGGTGGTCTGTAACCTCTTGTGACAGGTATTGTCATGGAACCTGATTTAGGATCCTGCCAACTACACCAGTTTGTCACAGGAGGAGTGGAATAGGTCACTTAAAGAATCACCATCAAAGGTATTAGCAAAAGTGATTTTAATATGAATTTGTACAATTACTACTTAAAGTTCATTGACAAGGTTCACTCTATTACTTACTACATGGAGGAAAGACACAAAGGAAAATCAAGTGTTTTACACAGACACCAGAGACACAAAAGGATAAGGGAGACCATCCCGTTGAGTCTCAAGGTTCAGAGTGTGCCTGCTTGCTTTCTGCACTCCTTACAGAGCCTAGGTGCGTTGTGTCTGAGTCCAGTCTTAGTCCCAGACTTGGTCAGCAGTTTATGTCTAAGGGTAGGAATACAAAGAGTGGGGAAGACCCTCCCATTGAGTCACAAGGTTCAGAATGGACTCCCTTGCTTTCTAAACTTCTCAGAGAGGAGTCTAGGTGCAGTTGGATCCAGACTTGGTCAAGAGTTTGTCTAACTGCACCTAGACTCGGTCAAGAGTTTATGTCTAATGGTATACAAGTTTAAATAATTAGCAGTAAATAACTACATTGATCAGTAGCATTAATTCAACATGCTATTAGTCACTTAGTAAAGATCTGCAGCAAGGGTCAATTACATGGTCGGTGCTCCAAGCTCATACACATCGATGCTTGCTGTGCCACTCTGCTCCTCTGTGGGTTTTCAGAGAACAAGTTGAAAGATATTCAGATATGGTTGATGAGATGGTCACTAGTGACATCTTTGGGATGAAAGATGGTTTTGAAAGTTAAGTGTGGGCTGCTGCTTATAAGGGGGCAGCTTTGTCTAGCCAGTGCTTTTGTCTTGATATCCCTTTTGTGCTCATGGTGGAATTTTTCCAGCCATGAGATGAGTCAGTATAGACAACAACTCCAGCTGCAGAGAAGGAAACAAGCCCTTTCCACACCCAACCCTGATCCCAGGTCCTTGCTGAGAGGGAAAAAAACCCAACACCAGAACACCTGCAAAGACCCTAAAGCAAAATAAACTTCAGTTGAATAACTGTTGACATAAAGGAAGGAACAGAGATGTGGACATGGGGTCAAGGAAAAAGGGATAACTACTACGGTTTAAGGTATTGGTAAATGTAAGGCACTTGCTTTCTTTGAAGGAGAGGGTTTGGGGTTTTTTATACTGGAAGTTTCTTCAGGTGTGAGTCCATTTCCATGTTTCATCTCTTGTGTCAAGACTTGTTGAGGTTTAGCATTCAGGCTTGGAAAGAGTATTTGAGCTGATGAGAGGTGGAAATTTATTTTTTTATTTCTGCACCTGTTTAGTTAGTTTTAATAGAGCAGTAAATTGACTGCTTTCATCTCAGTTAATCTGTGGATTTGATGCTTGGGTGAGGCTCCCCAGATTAATTATCAGGTTTAGTAAATGATATTGGGAAAAGTAATCACATTCTGCATGTGTTAGTATCACAGTGCCAAGACTTTTTTTCATCCTCCTGAGTCTACAGTGCCTGAAGCACTTAAAATCATTATAGTATTTCTTACAAAATGTGTAATTTATCTGTTAAAATGAGGACTACCACACAGATTACATCACAAGCATTGCCTGTATTCACACAATTTTGTGTTCACTGTCATGTGAGATGCTGAATTTCAATCTTTGGTTTTTAACACCTTTCCCCTCTGTGTTTCTGAAATGTATTCTGAAAACCCTAGTTTTCAACAATGTCTGTTTTTTTTCTGCTGAAATCCTTTTTTTTTTTTTTTCCGGAGTAGCAAGACCAGAATAATCTCCTTAAAGTAGGACTTTGCCCAAACATCTGGGCAACTTCTCTCCCTTCTCTGTTTAGTGTATCAGTGTTTACAGCTCAAAACATTGGTTTAGCCATTACAGCCCTTAAAGTAGGATTTTAGCCCAAAGAGTGTCTGCTCTGTTTTAAACTTCATGAAGCTTCTCCTATATTTTTTTTTTCTTCGGTCATGGAAAGATTACTTAATTTAAAAAAATGGTGGTAATTGATAAATGTGATGATTCTTTTAAACTTTCACACAGTTTAAGATCTTAAAATCAGGCATTAATAGGTACAAGTTAATGGCTAGTTTATTATAACTCCTACTAATTGTCTAGTTTTGTCAGCAGCTGTAATGTAATTAATTATTGTCATAAAGACTGAATTGTTTAAAATAAATTCCAAGTATTACACAAGATGAGGTTTTTTGTTTTTCAGTAGGCCACACAATGGGAGCCACCTAGCCTTGCTTTCACATTTTTTGGCACTTGTGGTCTGTTCTAACTTAGTTGTGATGTTCCCTAAACCATATCGCAAGTAGAATTAATTGTGGATGGTTGTGTATCTTTCAGCGTCTAATTAGAACATACTGATTACAAGCTGTTTTGTGAAGCCTTGTTTCCAGTGGATTTGTGTTCCATGTTCCCTGAGCCCTTCTGTCTGCATTAGAAATCACTTAGGAATCTTAGGTGTTGTTAGAAGAACGGTAGTTAAGGACCTTGTAATTGCTGTCAGACTTTGAATGAGCTGAGTGTCAGTCATCTGTTTCTCACAAACCGAGATAACAGGAATATGTTGAGATTTTTTTTTTTTTTTTGTGAAAAGATTAACTGTTTCTTTGCCAGGACACATATTGTCAGCTTGCAGTAAAGTCTGTGAGCTGGCATTTGACATCTTAGGAGGTTTTTGAAACAGAAGATAGGCTGAAGTGTTTCACGTTTCTTTAAGCTCCATTGGCACGGGTGTTGAAGGTTATTTTTGTATCTAATGGTTAAAAATTGGTGGAATCCGAAGTGGTGTGTGGGTCTGAAAGGCTGAGTGTTGGGAGACATTGCACATTGGAAGAGTTATATTTGTAAGAAATAAACCGATGCCATCTGTCACCCACTCTGCAAGATTATTATTTATGATTAGGTACGTCAGGCCGTAGGCTGCAATGAGTAGTACCATACAGCACAGGGTGCCTACTTGGAATCAAGCAGTCTTGAGTGCAGGGAAGTTTGAAAACTCAAACCACAAAAATCATACCAAAGTTGGCATGGGGGAGGGAGGGATATCTGTGATGGATTAAGAGGTTGTAATTTTGAATGTCCATTCCAGCTTTGTTGAATCAGCCCTGTTGTTCCCAGAAAACTCCGCTGGAATTGCCTTGCTGTAACAATTTGCATGTTGATTGGATTTAAAATATGTGAGCATCTGTAGTGTGAATCACATTTCAGTCTAATTCTGGGAGTTTCTGAGCAGCATCTTCAAGTTTGTGATTAGCAGGAAGTCTGATCTAGTATTCTAGGAACTGTGGGTGCTTGCTTTCTGACAGGATCAGAGCCCTTGACAGTTACAGAACCATGTTATTTAAAAAAAAAACCACAACAAACATGCAAATTATATACACCAATCATTGTTATGAACCAAGAATCCTCTGTCATGTAATTAGAACATGTTGCTTCTGTTCTGCAGAGCATAGTTTCTTATAGTTTTATTGTCTGTGCTCCATGTGCCTTTCTCTTCTCCAATGCCTATCCGAAGCAGAAGCTAGTTTATTCCTGGAGCTCTGCACGTGCTAGTGGGGCCGATGGGTGATCTGGTTGATAAACTGGGTACATGCATCAGCTGATTGACTAGCAGCTGCTTATTAAACAAAATGCAAATGACTGAAAATTGTACCCCTGTTTACTTCATAGGGGCAGTAACTTGAACTTCCTTCTACCTATTCTCTGTTTTTCACTCCAAAAATTGTCTATGTTTGTTAATGCACCTCCCCCCACCCCCAGCCACCCAATGTAGAGGAGGTTGCTCCATGTACTCAAAAGTAATTAGAACAGGACAGATACACGAGTAGTTCCACCACATAAGCTTCACTTTCAGAAAACTAGGCAAAAGTTCATATAGCTGCCAAAAGACAGGGCCATTGCAAAACCTCCAGGGTTAAAGCGCATTTACTAGTTTTGTCAGTAGGAATTTATATAGACTATCATTTACGTGAGTTTTTCGTAAGTAAAGTTATGGCTTTGTTTCTGTAACAGACATTGTACTGACTGTGAGATGGCTGATTGCTGAAACTTGACTCAAAATTTGTGTATTGAGTTCTTTACCAGTTATCTACAGTATGATGAGCAATTAATAAAATGAGTCCAAACATCTGGTCCTTAAATTTGTTTCCCTCTCCAGTAATTAACTTCTGATGGAGCAAAAAAGTTAGCTGATGAAGTTGTGATTTATGCTGTGTGTCTGTGCATAATGTAAATTCAGATACCATTTCAATTTGAACTGGTAACTATAAGAGACCACTATCTTCTATGTGACTGCATATGTTTGTGCTTTTTGTTATTGATGGAAAATTAGGATAGATCAGCCAAGTTGCTGACTGAAAAAGAGGTTGGATGTGAAGTTCAATTCAGTATTTAAGGAATGTTGATGCTGAGCTTGTTTTTACGTTATAATTCTGTTTTCAGGTGATTTTGTTTCAATACGGCAGAATCTTCTCTGGAGGAGCCTGCTTTGCAGTGAGTAGTGTCCTGCAAGGATAACGAAATGCCATCTGAAACTAACTTGGTGTTTAGTCCCAACTGCTATTTCATTTTCCATTGCTACCCAGAAGTTGTATTAAGACAATTAAAAAAATTACTTTAATCATAATTTTCTCAGTTAAGGAATTGTTGATGTTACCACAACTATGAGAAAAGTTCTGGTGTTGTCAGTCCCCATGTGCAGTCTCAAATGGGAAAGGAGGAGGTATACAGGAATGGCAGTAGTCTGGAAGATGTTCCAAAAAATCTCTTGTATCCAGTAGGAATTGCTACTCAGTTAGTTTAGTGGAGTTTGATCTCTTTAACAAAAACATTACATATCTCTGACTATACTACTGATATGGCAGTTTGAAGAAAGAATCCTATTAAAAATTACAAAGTAATCAAAATCAGTGTCTGTATTTCAGCATGTGTACTTTAATGCTTGCAATGATAACATTCAATAATTCTTTTCCCTAGGTTATCTTCTGTATTTCTTACATTTATATGTTGAAACTTTCTGGGAGTCAGTTGGATAATCCCTAAATAATAAATAGTTGTGAAGTAGAGAAACCTGAAGATGATTGTCTGAATAATGCAGATAATTAAAATATTTGGGAGTATTTGAAAATGCTTTAGTTCAACATACTTCGCCAGTATCACATTACGAACGAGGATGAAATTTTAATTACTTTCTTTTAAATGCCCTGCAAAGGGATTGATCTCCTATAAAAAGGAATATAATATAGGCTGGAATGGTGTGTCACTTATTCATTGAAAGTATTTGCCACCTGAGAATAATGAATTCCATGTTATCCATGGATATATGACTGGAAGAATGTATGAGCAACTTGAGGGAGAGATTGAACTGAGTCAGGAGCCTGACTTCTAAGTATGAAGAGTTTCTTTTTGACAATAAAGCAAGACTAGGCTCTGAGGCCACCAAAGTCTGTAAATAAGGTTTTTTCTTTTTAACTTTAATGTCTTTGGGATTAAATCCAGAATGGAATGTCATCTGGACTCTCATCTGCAGTGAGACTTTTTGGGTAATGAGAATACAGAGCATCCTATGTAAATTATTTGTACACAATTACAAAGAATGAATATTTGACAGGAAATGTAACAGCTATATGCAAACAAGCTGCAGAGAATATATTCAGCTATATTTCTTCCATGCGGGAATGCATTGGTTTCAAAGCTACTTGGATGATTTAGTGTCCAATGGCCCTGATTTCAGAACTTAAGCAGGATGTTGTTAGAGGAAAAAAACCTGCTGTAGCAGCTTTTCCTTCATTGCAGTCTTGGTGGTTCTGTAGTACCTCGGAATCTTCTGGCTGCCTGAAGAACTCTTCCCTATTGCAGCAAATGAGTTGGAAATAGCTCTGTGCCTGCCAAAAAAGCATATTTATTTGGTGCTTTAAAAAAATTAATGTTTTTATATATAACTACCTGATTGGTTGGAATACAATAGCATTCATATTCTTAATGTTATACAGTACTAGTTCAGCTAATACCGATAAACTCTTGATAATTAATTGCAAAACCAACTCAAAATCTCATAGTGTTTAAGGCAAAATTGAATTTGCTGCCCTGAAACATGTGGCTAGGACACAATTGCATCTGATGAGATTTATACATGGCCTTGAGTAACATGTTAGACTTGCAAGTGGATACATATGAAAGCCAGAGACTATGAATCCTGGTTTTGTCACATCTAAGAGAATTTAAGTGTGAATTATTAGTGGAACATAAAACATTTACTTGTGCACTATTTTCCTGTTCCTTATTTTCTCCATTAGTTACTATTTGGTGTATTTCAAAATGTTAAGTCAAAAATGGAGCATGGGAGAGATCTGGGAACCAGCTGCCTTACTATTGTGGATATAGATAAATCAGTTCCTACTATCATGTAATGGCTAAAACTACTTGAAAACAAACATCTGGTCCTGATCACTAAACTGTGTTTTATGTTGAAAGCATCCCATTCAGGTAAATGAGCAAGTTCTGTTATCTAAGGGGCTACAGTTCAAGGACTACTTAAGTTTTGCATATGATTGTGGAGGGATAATTGGTGCTTTAAACTTCTTCCTGGGCACAACATGCTTTCCTAAAACATCTCCTTAACCAAAAAATATTTGAAATTATTTTGACCAATCTTCTAAGTAGCGATGGTATGCATATTATAAAGCTATAGCTTAATCTCCCAAATTCAGAGACACTTGGCTCTTCAGGTTCCACTACCACCAACTGTAAAACCACAGGGTTTTTGTGACTAGTTGGAATGCTAATTTATATTAAAAAAAATACCTGCTACCAGCTTTCATTTTTTCCAGAACAGTATTTCTGGAATATTTTATATATTCTGTAATATATAAAATTGTTTTCCAGAACATCAGAAGACTTTGCAAAACATTATTTTTGTTTTTCAGTTAGTCATACTTGGTAGTCACAAAAGCTGTTGTAACTAATCCTCTTGAAGGGAAGGAATAAGCCTTGTAACAGCTACAATTTGTTTATAGCCACTATGTACCCGTTCCTTTTGGATACGGATCCTGACTTTTCAGATTTTCATGTAATGTATTTCAGAGTGACTCTTGGGAATGATCTTGCGGAGCTGCTAAAATTGGATTCTTTGCAGTGGCAGAATTCTCTCAAATGAGATTTTCAGAATAACGGAGAGGCTGCATAAGTTCCTCACTGTTTGTAACATGTATACAGGAATATAATGGTAAATAAGATGACAGTGTTTATGAACTGTTTATTCTAGACAGGCTGTAACTTATGGCTCATGGTAATGAGTTAGCTTCTGTAAGATCCTTGTGGGTTTTACAGGAATTGGGTGTTCTGGAGTGTTTCACCTTTCTTAGCTCTAAATAGAACCTTTAAGGTGAAACTCAATCACGAATAAACTGATTCATACAACATATCATCCAAGAAATCCAAACATGACTACTTTATATAGACAATCCTTCTATAATGTTTTTAGAACATGGATTTTATAGATGGCTGAAAAGAATGGTTAATAATAAGGATTCTTTCAATTAGAAATGAAACAACTGTTGACTAGACTGAGCATTGCTGGATGTTCTTGTTCTATCAAGAAATCAGAAATTGGTATCATTACAATTAATGAAACAGCTGATGATCGTCTGTTTTGCTCTAGGTAGGGGCACCTTTTCACTCTGACCTTTTATCTCTCTCTTCAGTTGAGAACATTCCTCTGGTGATGGAGTTACTGCAATGCATAGGTCAGTTTTCTGAGAGTAACAAAAAGTGGAAATGTTTCAACATGTTGCTGCATTATGGCATGTACTATGGTTTGGGTCAAACCTTGTCTTGGATTCAGTACGCCTGTCTTCAAGTCAGCTGTGTTATTGCATGTGGCTAAAAGTCTTTAAAAACATTCTCTGAAATTCCTTATAGTGCCATTTTAAATGTAAGTTTAGGAAGTTTAAATGAAAGTGTGTTAAGTTTTCTTTGCAGAGTGTTATTAACTAGAGGGATTCTGGATTAATTTAGCAGCCAGGTCTGTTCTTTCAGCCATAAGCCATGCTGTCAGGGAAACTTAATTACACTTTAAGTGGGATGCAAATGAGTTGTGACACTACATCATTTCACATGAAAGGTTCATTACTTAACATTAACTGCACAATGCTCTCTCCTAAGCATAGGGCTCATTACAGTTTTTCTGGTTTTTAACATGGCTACATCTGAGTGTGGCTTTTACTTTTAATGTGTCTTTTCTTACTACATGTCCTTTCTTTAATCGCTTAAGCTTTAAGCTGTTGAGTTTATTAAATGAGTTGCACAGAAGATACTAAAATAAAGCCAGACTTTATACGCTTCCAAAACTCTCACTTTGAATTAATTTGTCCTCTTCTGAGTTAACATGTATGCAGAGCTGTTGCATGTACTTGGATATGACACATCTCCCTTAGTAGAGATCTATATTTCTTGCTTGGTTCCCAGAAAAATTAGAAGAAAATAGCTGCCATTATTCTTAGTGGTTTACCATATTCATTTGGTCATGATAAATAATGATGGTTCTGTTGCAATGAGATTAAATGTGTTTATAATGGCTCAAAATTAAGGAATTTTGATTCATTGCTGGTCATTCTCAAGTGAGAAAGTAACTTATCACGTTGCATCTTAAACTCCTAGACTAACTCCATAGTTCCTTGGTAGGTTTTTGTCACCAACTGGCTGTGCCTATACCAGTGAATAGGTCCAAAGTGTATTTTTTTTGGAAGCAGCATTTAGTTGTCTTTAAGTCTTCATTCACCGAAAGATTTAATTTTCATCTTGCTGCTCCTCTACATAATGTCCTCTTTCTTGGTTTAAGAAGAGGATGGCAGGGGAGAGAATCTTGCTTTTCTGGCACATCAGTGAGTGGCCATTTAAGTCCAATAATCATTACTTCTTGGAAGAATATCATGTCAATAGTGACAATTATTGTAGGATAAATAAATAAAAAATAAATCCTTCAGGTTTTATTGTATAGTGCAACCAATTGATAGGACTTTGAAATAGCATTGAAATTACCTGTTCTCAGAAGGTCCTGCAAGTATATTTGATAAGAATAAATCTTTGGTTTTATTTTATTATAAATAAACTGATTTTTGTTTGCAAGTTCACACTGAGATGGATTCTAGTTAGACCCTAGATTGCTACTTAGGTAGAATCTTGAAGGCAGGACTCTCAGGTACTATCCCTTCACTGCTAATTTAAAAATTAGCAATTAATCCAATAAAACCCATTCCATTTCACTGAATTTAGTGGCAACATGGTATCCTTGAAAATATCTGGCATTCCAAGGTCAGTGTTTTACTGCACCTGTTTTTTGTATAAAGAGCAACTTTACTGCCAATTCTGTTGTGTTCCTCAGGACATGCTGTAGACCTGGCTGCTGAGGGTGAAAAAATGATTCTGTCTTGATGCCTACGCAGGCTGTTGTCAAGCGCAGAGATTTAATTCATGCTTTGGTAGCACCAATAATCCTACTGAAGTCAGTGGGGTCGCTATGGAACACAGTGGGACTATTCCTTGAAATCAGTGGGCCTTCCATACGTCTTAGTTTCATTATGACTTTGGTAAAAACGATACCTGAAAAAGTTCTAATGAAAAGTTTACTAGGTCAGCAGTCTTCCTCAGTCCTAATTTTATGCATCTCTGAAGTATGTATATCAATGGCTCATTAACTGCAAAGCCGCAGTTTTAAGAAGGGTATCCAAGTTCATAAACACTGTTTGGCATGCTGCTGTGGACCTAAGCAGTGAAATAATTTGCTTTTCCTTAGGGGGACCTCTGGTATCATCAAGCTGTCTCTTAATTTTGTATCTTTGCCTTCTGTTGGATTAGAACACTGAAAAGTTGAGATCTCATGAGCTTCTCAGTAAGTTTGAACCAATGTATGAGGTAGTTTTGTGAAACTTGGGAGAATGGTTACCAAAAATTAACGTGCAGCATTGCTTTTAAGTATAAATGCACCTATAACTATTTTCTAGGTGGAAAGTTGAGTTGGTTCATATGTGATGGTCACTGTGCCATCAACAAATTTTATTTTGTCCCTTCTTTGGCAATTAATCACTCTGTGAATATAGAATCATAGAATGGTCTGGGTTGGAAAGGACCTTAAAGATCATCAAGTTCCAACCCCCCTGCCTCAGGCAGGGACACCTTCCAATAGACCAGGTTGCTAAAAGCGTCACCCAGCCTGGCCTTGAAGAAAAATAGAACACATTAGAAAATGAAAAAAACTTTCCTGAGGCATTTATTCTCTTTGATTAGATAATTCCTTCTCATGTTTTTTTTCTTTAGAAAATTATGTAACTTGTCTTATGTCTTGAATTTTCTGAAGACTATGTGAACATGATGATTGTAATTAGATTCTAGAAGAACAATTCACAAACCACAATGACTGCGTACCTTGTTTAATGCAAAATTCACAAGAACTCAGGTACTTCATTGGCTCTTCTCTAAGGAGAAACAGATTCATAATCACAGAAGGGCCATGGTGTCTTTCTGTAGTTTATGTTTGTGGTTGTACATATTCCCCAACCCAGCAAGAGGGGAACAGATTGTCAAACTCTTCAGTTAAACTGAGTGAATGGCGAATACGACTTAACTTGGTAACCTGTTCATATGTAACTGTCTGACTTCACAAGTCACATGTGATGCAGTCATGTGAATTACCCAGGCCAAGGCAAAAGGTGGTTCAGAAGCTCTGTTGGAATGTTCCACAGGTTTTATTCTGGTTCTGTAGGAAGAAATAGACATCTCGGTGCAGTAGCTAAGGCTTAGGACTTGTAACGCTACCTAACTCCTGTAGCGGAGGAAAACAGAGTTCATATGGAATCATTGAGCAAAGCCAAACAAGTAAGGGGACTTTTAGTTCATGAAGAGCTTGTTTCCTACCATTGCATGTTTTGGTATTTTTGGTGGACTGGAGATTTGAAAGCTTCACTTTTTAATAGGTTGCTATTTTTTAAAAAATGTTTGAAACCTTGTTTAAATAAAATGAACCTTCATGTTCCTTTAAGAACATCCCCTAAGAGCTGAAATACTCTAAAATACCCATATCTACCTTCAAAAATTCTTCAGACATTGCCTTTTTTTAGGTATATAATGCAATGAAAGGGGAATTGTGTTTGTTGGTTATTTACCTTTTTGGTGTTATCTAGCATTTTCTTCTCTTAAAAAAAAAAAAAAAAGGCTTTTTTTCTTCCCCTCCCATCTCCAGCTTTGATACTTGTTTGAATGAGATTTGTGCAAGAGGTAGTGGGCAGATACCCTGCTCTAGAGTTGAAGAGGGAGTTGTGACTCTGAGAGCACGATATTGTTTACTGTGCATTCCAATTTCTGGGAACAACCTGACTTTAATGGCTGGTACATGGGAGGCTGGACTGAAAATGGGTGTGGACAAAGGTCCGCTGCTTTCCACTGAGGTAGGAGAGAAGGGAAAAGAAAATACTTAGAAGACAGAGGCATAAGGAGTAATAATGATGATAACAGGACTTTTGGGGATGTTCTTACTTTTTTTTTTACTCTGCACCATTTATCTACTCTAGAAATTTTTCCAGACTCAGAGTAGATGAAAGAAGAAAGACCATGCTCTGTATTAAGGACATTGAATGAAGGCTCTACAAATGATCTTGCAGAAAGAGATGGACTGTGAACAGGTACAGGCAAATCTGAACATAAACTAGGAGATGTAAATAGAATGTAGTGAAATAGACACTGCATTAATCTAGCAATTATATTTAGGATTGGCCTTTTTAAGAGCTGGCACTGAGCTTAACACTTAAAATGTGCCTTTTCTGAAGAGGCAACTATGCTAGTGATAGTGCAAGTAATACTAAAGAAAAAAGGAGGTTCTTAAGCACTACGAAAGTGACTTTGGTGACTCTGCACTCCAGGTTACTACTGGAAGCTTGAGAGTATTGTCTCTACTGTTAAAACAGTCAGTTGTGAATTTCAGTATTTCTGCTTCAACTTAGTTGTAGCTGATTTACTGACAGGCTGGGGCTCAGGCCGTTTATATTCCATATGTGACCATGTAGATGTTAATATGAAGCACAAATGTATAGATTTCTCTACATATTGCAAATAACTTTTGAGGGAAAACAGCTTATGTTATTTTGCCCTCTGGGATTGTTTTTTCTCCTGTTACTACTTGAAACTTCCTATGAAAGTAGCTCAGTTTTTGAATTCTGTGTTGTAATAGAATTTGACTTTTAAATTATGTATCAGATTACTATGTAATTGTAGTTAAGATAGAAAAAATGCCCTTGCAATATCTGTGAGAACAGAATGACTCTAAGCAGTGCAGCTTGTCCAGTGCTTTAACAATACTTGGATTTAAAACATATTTACCCCTTCTCTAATTATTTCAGTGCTAATCACTAGGCTCTCTGGAATACAGTGGGAGAATTGTGGAGAACTTTTGAAAAATGCAGCCTTGTTGATCCTTTCAAAAACGACTGGGAAATAGGTCGGTGTGATCTTGAATATCTAAAGTTGGTTGTTTGTATTAATCTAGCTAGCAGCCTAGAGGCCATGAGAAACTCTTGGTATAAAATAGACTAAGCTGCATGGTAGTGAAACAAAATATTGATAGAGAAGTGTTCTTGTCTCATTTGATTGTGTGTAATCTTGCAAGGCAGACAGGACCCAGGTAAAACATGTGCTATGAAAAACAAATTTAAGGATGATGAGATCAGCCCTCAAACATAGTAAAGTAACTGTAAAAATATTCCTAAGGAAGCACGTATTGGGGAAAAAATGGACTAGCCTAATATATCATTAACAAGTATGGCTCTACTGTTCAGATACAGAAAATTGCACGTAGAGTTAGAAATTCAGTACAGTTGTGGAGAAGTGTAATACCTAGAACAGTTTTGAGGAATAAAAAGTATACCAATAAATCACTTGTCATTGTAGATAATAGAATACTGCATCATTTTCTATCAGCTGAAGTAAAGGTTATACACAACTGTTTACTCAAAAAATATGATCTTACTGCAATATTCAACACTGGCTTCCATGGTTGCTTGAGGGCCAGAATTCCTGGGAGTAAGCGGGTAAGTGGTCTTCAGTGCACTGTTCTGCATGATTGTTTTTCTCTGCTTCCCCCTTCCTGCTGTCTGTCTTGTCTATTGCTTTTGCTGAACGAGGTGAGTTGAGAGAAATGGGGAATGGACAGCACTTACATTTTAGCCTTTGCTGTACTGGCCTTTCTAACTCATACTGGGGAGGGTGGACATGGGAAGGGGGTGGGAATTGGGAAGAACTAATCTGTTAATGATAAGGGTCTTGAAACAAAAGGTAGCAAGGAAATAATTATTTCAGAGGTCCTGCCCTCAGCTCTTCCTGAGGCAGAGCAATTATGAACTGCCCAATTTATTATTTTCAATGTGGTTTTATAATTGAAATATTTTACCTTTTTCCTGCATTTTTTATAATTTCTGAAAAAGATGCAATGGTATTTAGTAGCAATAGTAAGGGAAAAAATTACTTTAATTGAAAATAAAATGTTGACTGTAAATATTCAAAGTGTTCTGAATAGAGTAAGTCTGGTAAATTAATAGCTTGTTCTGTTTTGAATAGTAAAATGTTAAAAATCACAAATATTTACATTTGAATAGAGGTACTAGGGTATATTAGGGTCTTTACAACTAATAGTCTGTAACCAGAAATGCTTTTTTAAAATAGACTTCATAAGTATTATTTTTCTGTATTGAAATTGCACAGAAGGTAAGGAACATTATAGATTAAAAGTAAATTGCAGGAGACAGTTGAGACTAGGCATTGCCACCATTATATTGAGTGGTATTTTATGCTAAATTAGTTCAAATGGGACTGTCTTGGGACTCTCATCTCAATAAGATGTAGTCTGAAATAGGAGTTGCACAATGCCCACAGCGGTCACTAATTCAATTTTTTCCTTTGTGGCTTGTCTCGATCAGGATTTTTTCCTGTGTTCTTTGATGTCATGAATTTTGTGCCTATGTTCAGAGAATATAGATAACATGATCCCTTTGCTGTTGTGGGGTGAAATTATAAATTATACCTTCCTTTTTTTTGTAGTTGCTGTAATCTTATTAAGATTATTTATAAAGTATGGCTAAGGGAGCATTAAATCTTCCTTTTCGCATGAAGCAATACTTCCCGTCAACCTCATGTGATGAGGAAGAGGCTTAATTCTGTCTGGTTTAAAGTTGTCAGAAATTGTGATTCAGCCTCCACACTGGAGACTTGAACTCTTTTTGCCTTCCTGTATGAGCTGTCACAACACCAGCATACACTATAAAAAAAAAAAAAAAAAAAGTTTGCTGCATTCTTATATTTTAAAAATGAGATGGCTTAGCTGAAAAAGACATTGATGTTACTACATGGTAAGTGGAGTCTATAAACTATTAGGGACATATATGCCTGAAAGCTTATTACCCTTTAATCAGGATGGCAAAAGCAGCTTGATATACTTCCAGTATTTAATTTTCTCTTGCTCTTCAAGACATGTACACTCATCTCATGGAGTGTTTGCTTTGAGTAGTTGATTGCATCTGTGTTGTGAGGCCTCTGCTAATATTCTCCTCCTCCTGGATATGCAAGTGAAAGCATAAGAGAGCATTTAAATCAATGAAGCTAACAAATAAACAGCATGTGCCTGATGCATGACCTGTCAGTTAGAAAATACAGTGTGTAGGTCATATTGATGGCTCTCAGTGAAGAACCACACTGAATATTGTCAGCAGAAGTCTGTATGTGAGGAACATCTAATTGGGATTATGTTTACGTGGAACTGTAGCAAATTAACAATAGTGAGAAAAATGTGATCCAGCTGTCTCCTATGAAAAAACTGTAAAGTGTTATAACAGTAATGGAGTTAATAATGTGTTCTAGAAACATGTTTTAAAACTTAATTTCAGATATACAGGCTATATGAGCCTTTTATTTCTGTTCTATACAAGAAAAAAAATTGGTGTGAATAATGGAATTCTCAGTTTATTTACTGTTTTCATTTCAATTTCTAGCTTTCCGTGGATTACAGACATTTTTAATGTAAATACTAAGATTTAGAAAGCATGGAAAAAGCAAGCAAAAGAGCCAGACGAAAATAGTCCAAAACCCCCCTTTTTACTGCCTGAGTGATTGAATTTCTTTTAGCAGACACACCCTTGTCCAAATAATAACTGCAAATATGCCATGTTGTTCAGGTGCTGATATGCTGTGAATTACCACAGATTTCCCTTTTGAACAAAATAAATAAATGCTAAATTTTAGTTGTTCAGGATGGCTAATATAAAAACAAGAGGATCTGTGTTACACTGTGCCTTTTAAAAGGGATTTTCAGGAAATGATCATGTTAGTCCAAGGTCCCAGAGTAGTTGACTACTCAGTTCAGGCTGCTGTGGCTGAATTTTCCAGGCAACTGAGTCCTTACTCCGACTGCAACGCTTTTATTTTGGTATAATTTATTTAGTACTTTCAAAGTATTCTGAAATACTGACATATAATGCACTGTTTCCTGAATTGTGGGTCAAATTTTATCAAGTTACACACAAGCATTCCGCTGGAGCTGATGGGGTAATTTTTATCTTGTGTTCTTCTCAGACTACTCTCTTCAACTCTAAAGAAATATTACATTTACTGTATACAAATTAACTACTTCAAATTCTGATCGGATTGGAAAGCAAGTGAATTCTATCTAAAATACAGGAAAAGTAATTGACCCATTGAAATTCCAAAAGGTACCTATACTTCAGTATTATTGTAAACACAACGAGCACCTATTCTATGCATTTTTATGGCTCTGATAGGTTAGTAATGATCTTAGTGCAGGAAATCAATGGAAGTCGTATTACTGTGCTTTCCACCTTTTCTTGCAAGATTATTGCCCAGTGCCTTCAGAGGAACGCAATGAGCACCCACCTCATCTTTAGCAACCTAAGTCTTTATTTAAATAACTGCAAGAATAAAAATAACAATGGAGCCGAATAACTTACCATGTGATGATGTTTGACAAAACACTTCTGCTATAATATGGAAAGATGTTTGTGTATGTTTGCATTGTAGCTTGCCATCTACCAATCCTTTGCCTGGCAGAAGCCAGGCAAAACACAATTCGTACAAATTGAAGACTTTGCTTAAATATCACTAAACTTGTTGTGTAGCTTCTGTGATATATGGTACCTATACTGATCTTCTCTACAGGAAAAGACTGGGGTGATGCGTAATCCAGTGGTACAGACCATTTCTGCAATGAGACGCGGTATGTTGGTTTGCCTGTTCTTACAGTGAATCAGGGACTGAAAAATCTGGAGTGTAGATTCTAGGTGATGGGACTAGGCTGCATCCTATATGCTTGAGATGAGAAGATCCATAATAAAAATTCAAGTCCTAGTAGGGTAGGACCTAGTTTTCACTGAATCTTATTTTTTATTAAAAACTGATTCTAGTAGAGTCTGTTTGAGCTTTCCTACACTGTTGTAAATTATAACTTCAAGATCTTATGTTTTTAGAGATACCCAAACAAAGAGTATATGTTATGCCTATGACCAGAGCATGCTGTTAGTCTTGGCAAGTTTTGCATCCTTTTAAAAGGATGATAAAGAGATATATCAGGATTTAATAAGTGCTATGTCATAGCCAATTACGACACCGGCTTAGCACAGGTCACATTCATTTAGCTAATGAATGCTGCAGTATTATGTGAATGGCCCGCAAGGTGGTTAGGGACCATTGACAGAGAATGAAGAAAAGGCAAGTGATATGTTTTGGAAATGGCTTGATGTTCAGATAGAGAGGTAAAGAACCCTTACCAGTGTATTATCAATTTAGGTGTAGATTTGGGATTGTGACCAAGTGAAGGTATGCAGTCAAGAGAGTCAAGGAATGAAGTACAGTACAGAATTAATACATTGATATAATCTCAGGAAATATTCAAAGAAAGGTAATGGAAAAGATGAGAGGGAAGAAAATATTTATATGTGAGGAAAAAATTACTGTTGTAGATTACTTAAGTAGATATTACTGATAGTATAGCATCTTAACAAAATTTGCTGTGGGCTAATGTTCGTCTTAATTTTAGGATTAATTTTCTGTAGTGCATTGTGTATAACAGTACACTATGAGATTTAAAGCCTCATTACTGTTTTTGGGAAAATGAATTCCTTAATAATACCTAATATTCCATCCACTTGAACTTGATTCCCTCCTTAATAAAGGAGGAAGAAGGATACCACTACTACCTGCTCATTCTAGAGGATATTGAACCTTTTTTTTTTTTTTCCACTGCAATTATTGGTGCCTTCCAGGGGGCTAGCAGTGTGCTTTGAATGGCTTAATTAAAAAAAAAAAAAAAAAGTCTAAAGACCAACCCTGTAAAATACATTTAAGAATGTGTGTTTACACTTCTTTTCCTCGAATTAGGTAGAATAACAATCACAGAAGACTCCTTCAGAATGAATGTATGTCTTAAATATCTTTCTATAGCGTTTCCTGTGTAATTTAGCATTATGCTAAATAGGCTATTATTTTAAAGTACTATTTTACTTTTCTAACAAGTCTAAAGACCAACCCTGTAAAATACATTTAAGAATGTGTGTTTACACTTCTTTTCCTCGAATTAGGTAGAATAACAATCACAGAAGACTCCTTCAGAATGAATGTATGTCTTAAATATCTTTCTATAGCGTTTCCTGTGTAATTTAGCATTATGCTAAATAGGCTATTATTTTAAAGTACTATTTTACTTTTCTAACAAGCAGCCTGCAGCTTTTGCATCTGTAAGTCATCGTGACATCCATGCTTGTGAATGTTGTCTGCAAAGGGATTTTTTTGTCATTTTTTAAAAAATGAAACTAAAGCCATGCGTCCAATTTGAAATATTGCATCTCAGAGCAAAGTAACCTTCCTTCGATTACAGGTCGTTTTAAACTTCCAGTCTTATAACAACAGTGTCCTGGAGGTGGTAGCAAAGTAAACGCAAGGAAAGCAAAATGAACACTAACGCGTAAACAAGCAAGAGATTGATGATGCTATGCAGTACTGATGATGACTCTGATTAAGCACATCAGCCTTTTCTAGCTTAAAATGTCAGTGCAGGTAAATAGAGGGTTGATATATTTATCTATTGTTTTTAATTATGCTGGATTTCATCCAAATGTACTGAATTCCTCCCCTTAAAACTCCATTTTTAGCAGAAGATGGAAGTTTGCTTGTTCTTTCCCTTTCTTTCCCAGTATCATTACAAGCAAATAAGGCTAAAAGCCTTTTTGATTAAAATTTTTCATTTTTGTGCACCAATCTAACACAGTTCAAAACCCATCTTCGCTAGTCTGCCTGTATTTTTCAAATAGCTTTTCTTAATCTGGGAATATACACATTTCAGTCCCTCTTGGTTTTGATGTCTTCAGCATTCATAATGCTATGATTAACTGGCAAGGTGATTCATACTCTGATAACAGATTGCAAAGGACATCATATTAGACATCGTAAGAACCCTCTTTACTCCAAAGTATACATACAATAATGCCCCAGCAGACATGAGTTATGGCTGCTGTACCTTGAATAACAAGAACAGCGAGTGCTGGCAGAAACACTATTAAAATGAAAGAGAGAAAACTCCTGGCAGCCAAATTGCAACTGTTAGTTTCAATGTTAAACTTGTTTGTCAAAATACTGTTGGGTGGAATCGGTAAAAGCTGCAACCAGAATGTTCTACAGGTTAGCAGTCCAATGCAGGAAAGTTCATTTTAGATCAATCTAAATGGGAAAATTTTTGTAAAAAATACAGTGTAACCTTTTGCAAATGCATAGCTGGCTTCGTTGGTTAAAAGAGAAGGTCTGCAGCATGCAGCCATTTATTTGTAGACACAATGTAGGCCGTAATGAAACAATTTCTCTGCTCCCACTTTACCTGTGTGCGTAAATCCCAGCTTCCATGCAAGGCTTCAGGGTATCTGTGGGGGGTTAGCCCTTGGCTCGGGGCCAAGCCACACACACCTGCTCACACAGTTCCCGCCCCCACCCAATGATAGGGGAGAGAATAAAAGGGTTAAATGGTAAAGAGGACTCGTGGGCAAAAGATGCCATGTTCAAGAAATTTACTGTTTGGCCTCTGTGAAGCAATGTGCATGCTAAAGCTTTGTATGAAGTGGTTACTAGGAGAGGGAAAGGAGGATGCATCTGGCTCGTCATGAGAAAACAAACTTTAAGGTCTCGCTTCTGTCCTTTGACTTCAGTGTTGAGAGTGATGGGCTGCTGTAGCTATCAGTTCCATGGACAGAGTGCTGCTGGGGCTAGCATAGGTGTGAGTAACAGAGGAGGACTCTGTACCCTGCAGCTGTGACATCTTTTGCTGGAGCTGGCCATAAACTTCAGTGGAAGCCTATAAGGAAGCCTGAAAGCAGAGTCATTTGTAGGGATATAGCGTCCTTTTCCACAACCCTGCAATGTATCCAAAGGGAAGAGGGGTATTCCTAGTACCTGTCTGAAGAGGAAGGAAGCAGGAAGCCTGACAGCTTTCTAAGATTAGTAGGAATGTGTAAGGAAAGGCCGAGCACTTGTAGAAGCTATTGCCAGGCACTGTTTCTTTCCTACAGAGTTGAACTTGCACTCTCTTGGCTTCTCACTCGGTGTGGCAGTGACAGTGAGGATGTGATTCTAGATTGCCCCTCTTGCACGGTTTGCAATTTTTTTCCTACCACTATTTCGTCCATAGTTTGTTGTGAAGTAAAGGAGTCGCAAATGCTGTTGATACTGTTTAAAAATATACTGGTATGATAGCATGACTATCATAGTGTAACACATAACTATATTATAGCTAGTGTGCATGAGCAGTAAGAGACTCCTATATTTTAAAATATGCAGTTAAGCCATTAGAAAAGTATTTTAGATTTCTTTGGAAGGTTTTGATTTTTATTGTTTCCTTGAACTGCTAAAAAGCTATCACAGACAGCCTTTTTTTTTTTTGCATTGATTGGCTATGGTTTTTTTTACAAAGATGGTCATGAATGGTAACATTCTGATAGGAAAAAAAAAGAGATCATCTAGAATGAGCTCAATAATGATCTCCAGAATTAGATCTAGAATCATAAAGTGATCTAGAACATGATCTAGAACCACCTCCCTGCCAAAATCCCGAACTTCAGAATCCGTACTTGCTCTAACTGCACCAACACCACCCCAGCTCTACAAACACCTGACTGTAAAGGACTCACTGGCTCTCAAGGGCCCTGAGAAGGGGAGGCCTTGGCCTGTCTCAGACATCTTGGTTGTAAAAAGGCAACAGGCAATCATCCTATTCCTTGCTGATAAGAAGCAGCAAAGAACGTGCCAGAGGCTTTACTCCCCTCACTAACCAAGGAAAAACTTTGGCTAAGCAAGGTTGTCACCCCCAGCTCAAAGGCGTCAACAAGGTGTTCAGGAAACGTGTAGATGTGGTGCTTCGGAACATGGTTTAGTGGGTTAGGTGGTCTTGGGCTGATGGTTGGACTTGATGATCCTTGAGGTCTTTTCCAACCTTTATGATTCTATGATTTTAAGGCTTTCACCAATGACTACAAATAACAATATCTGACTGGGCTGGTAGTTTGTAAAAGGACCGTTGGTACAGTCTTTAATGATTCATTTTTATAAACACATTGTGAGTCCTGCAAAAAAGTAGATCCACTGCTAGCCATGTAATCTCAGGTTTTTTTCCTGCTCTTACACTGTTAAATGTTGTCTCTGCTTTGTGGATCTAGTATTTATGTCTTTTTCCTCGTTAAGAGCTCAGACGTTTACCTTAATCACTTCACAATCAGCTCAGCTGTAGTACCTGGCTCCCTGCACATTTTCACTGTGATTCAAGTGTGAATTAAAATTGTCTCTGTGGTTTGAGCTAACGGTTTTCATATGTAGCTGGCCACAATCATGCACATACACTGTGACTGCTGCTCAGTTGATTAGCAACTCAGTAAGCTGTGGGAATGTAGCTGTCTATATGATCTTTGAATTCATGACCGATGTCTGTACTTTTCTTTTGCTCCATAATGGGCATTCCTTCTGCGTGGAGCTGCTCATACTCCTAATTATGAGCAGCAAATAGTAATCGCTTATTTCTTTAATTATTTGGGCTCCCTGCTCTGTTTTTTCTGTACCTGGTTTCCTCGCTGGGAGGGATAAATCAGACACTTTCTATAAAGAATGATTGTTAGAGGTTAGCAGGACTGTTAGAGCTTATACAATAAGGTAAGACAATGTTAAGCTTTATCAGTTACGGTCTTCCTAACAGACTGTTTTGCATGGGAATTTATTTCACTTGTGAATGACAATTTTTTAGTGAGGCTAGAAGTTAGCAGAAAGTTGAGAAGTAAATAGAATGGCCTATCAATTACATGAGTAGAATGGCAGATTGCTAATGCAGGCTGAAATGAAGATTGCAAATTCTTTGCAATTTATTTGCAGTTTTCAGAAACTTTGAAGCATTGATCTTGTGAACCCCAGTCCTGTGACATATGGAGCCATCTTAAGGAAAACTAAAAATTGCTGGAAATGTTTTTAATAATACAGACCAAAAGGAGAGTGGACAGTCTTTGTGCCATTTTTATAAGGTGTTTGCATTATAGTCTTTAGGCTATAACGCTGTCATGATATTCCTTGGATAATGACCTCCTCTTGATGTACTCCAGCTGATGTAAAACCCATTTTTATGGTTGTTGTCAGTTTCTGTGAGTGGGAAGAATCTGCTCAAATCTGTCTTGTCAAGAGGGCAAAAAGGAGATACACTTTAAGAAGACATGGTTATATTAATTTTACAGCTAAGAATAAAGGCCTTTAGGTGAAGGGTGAAACTGTAGCTTCTGGCCAGAATAGGGGTTGATGGCAGAGCTCTATTCTGGTCTGATGGTTAACCTCCTTGATAGATGATGTTAGCTACAGTTAATAAGCCTGGCCTAGAGCTTGCTGTCATGTAGCACGAGCTTTCAGCATCCTGTTCTTGATGGACTATGGCTTGACTTTACTGTTCATTTTTCTCATGTTCCTTTCTTGGTTTAGAGCAGTGCTACATATATGGCAATGGTATCTTCATTACTTAGGAGGTTCTACCCAGTTACAAAATGTTGCAACAGATCTCAGCCACTGAACTTGGTTCTATGGTGCCTTCCTACAGAGATTCTGATTGAGTTGAAAGTCTTGTTTCTTTATGAATTCAGGATAACTGAGTGATTGTCTAAGCCTTCAGGATAAAGAACACTGCTGGTATTTATGTAAAGGTAAAGACTGCCTCTAAGGGAGACAGTTTCTGTAGTGGCAGCTGAAAATTGTGGAACAAATTGAATGTGACTTGTGCCTTCCCCTGTGGATAGTCACATTTCTTTGAACTTGCCTTCTGCTTCTTTAAAAAAATGAGTTCATGTAGCTCCCTTCCACTGCAAGATCTCTTATGGCAGACGTTTCTAATGTGTTTCTTGTCTAGCCTTCAAAAGAAGGAAGGAGAAAATGACCAAATTTGTCTCAGACATAAAGTCATACTATAAAATGTATTATTAAACAGAACTCAGCTCACCAGGAATTTTACTGCAGCTTTTGTCTGTGTTACTAGTGGCCATTTGTGTATCCTCTGCACAAATTAGGTTTTTTTATTTGTTTAAAGGTAGAATTAATGGCAGATTTCAGTAACTCATATAATTTAATATTTGAAGCAGACTTCTTTCATGTTTTCTCTGTTCTGAAACATTTTACGTCTGCATAAAATCCTTTAATTCACTAGGAATCTCAGAATTATCTTAAACATTTCCAGACTAGGATTTGAGATGCAACCCATGAAGTTACTTTAAGTTTCACATTCATCTGCATAGTACCAAGGCCCTGTGACACTGTTCCCTCCTGGTATCAATAGCAGTCTAGTCATGTCAGTGGAATTTCTCTCCTCAGTGCTGACATATAATCTAATATTTCTATTTAACTCTAAGTAAATTTCATAGACATGAAAAAATGTTTGGTGCAATTTAACTTAAGAAAAAGAGAAAACAAAGTCTTTTAGTACCAAGTTAAATACTTTTGAAAGTTTTCCTATCACTTCACTCTCATGTAAATAAACAATCCATCTATCCTCAAATACAAGTGCCTAGGGTCTTCTGTAACGTCACTCTCTAGCCATTACTTTTCCTTTTCAATTAGTAGGTCTTCCAGACTGTTGTCAAAGACATGCTGGCACTATCTCAAAAATCAGAAATAATGAATCTCTGTTAGCACAAGAAGTAAAAGTGATCCTAAAAACAGTAATTGGAGCAAAAGGATAAATAGTACTATAAAGTGTTTATGTGGGCTTGAATAATATTGAAAATAAAATTAACCTGATCAGTGTGCTGAAACAGGATTTGCAAGATTCTCACAGGCATGCTGTGTGGTCATGAGTTGCTTCTCTAGGTAATTTACAAGGCTTCCTGCTGTTTGATGAAGCACAGGTGCTAAGGCTGTCATCCAAGGCAGTGACTTATTAGCTTTTGTGTTACTATAGACCTCATGTAACCAGCACTAAATCAAGTGTATGTATACAGAAATAATGTTTTGCAGTGGTGACCCATGGAGACCCTTTAGCTGTTCTTACCTTTTTGCCATTGCTGTTGGTTTTTGTCATCTCTCATCATTATTTTGAAATCCATGAGATTCGCTTTCTGTCTTAATCTTTCAGCAATGAAGGTTGCTTCGCTGTGGTTTTGTTGGTATGGATTTTCAGTTGATATGTCATACCACTAAGGAGTCTAAAGTAGTATTGAGAAGGTGACATACCCCAGGGCAAATTCAGATGGCGGCAGCAAATCTCTTTCATGGTGCCGATCTCTGGTAGTCTGTACCATCTTTCTAAGCAACACTGGCATGTGGTATAACTATGTCTCAGTTGTATTTTGGAACTTATTAGCTACAGAGCATTTCTCCAAGGAAATTCACTTAAAGGTTTAGTTTTCCAGTTTTCATGAGTGACTATCAATCAAAGTCACTGCCTGTTGATTATCTGTGGAGCCTTTGAATAAACTAGAGAAATCTTTAATTACTAGTAAATGCTTACCAAGCATGGACATAAGGGGGAAAAAAAAAATCAGTCAGTCAAGGTGCCAGTCTAGTGTAGACACCGAACTATAATGAGAGGACACTTGAGAAAAGTAAATAAAATAAATTAGTTGGAAAAGCAAAGCAAAGCAAAAATACACAGGGAGAAAAGAAAATTTGACAGGCGAGCAGAGACTTTATTTTTATTGCCCTGTGTGCGAAATCCTTTCCATCTTGTGAACTAATATCTCTGCCTGTAATTACACTGATTGCATGTTGGGAAGGGAGCCTACTAGAAGAATGTATTTTATATTACTTTATTTTAGGGCTTTTTGGTTACAAACAAATGAATTGTGGTTCTCAGTCTCTGCTCTTCATTAGTGCTCTTTCCCCCTTTGTCTTCTCAGGTTGAAGTATCATGGATTGGTTTTTTGATAATAAGTATGCTTAAGTGGGGCCAGACTGAGGCAAAAACTAGATTTAAGCCAAAGTTTCTGTAGGTTACAAGAGACCACTAAGCTGATGCACAGGTTTTGTGTGTTTGGGTTTTTTTTAAATGAAACTACAGAGATATTCAGACATAAAGGAAAACAGGTCTAGTATTTAAGGTTCTCATTTAGATTGCAGTTTCTTCTCCAAGGTACATACTGAGTTGGTGAGCCACCAGCACATTTGCAAATAAGGTGTGACCCGAAGGTCAAATGAGTAGATTCTGTTGATTTGTGGTGGCCCAAGTTGTGAGGTGGGATCAGGTGCCTTTGCCCCGTACTCACAGCTGGGAGCTCTTATAGCCATGTTGCAGAGACACAGGGAGTTGCTCAAGGTGAGCTACCTGGATGTGCAGCAGGGACAGTGGTGGTCAGGTTGAGGAGGCAACAGTGGCAAGCCTGGAGCTAAGGGTGGTGGGAACGCAGGGAGCTGCCAAGTGCAGAACGTTGTTGTTGTCTGAGGCTTGGCTACAGAAGTGAGGGAGATCCTGGTTAGGCCAAGGTGAATGTTCCAGAGCAAGTGGCCCCTGTTGGGTAAGTGCCGATACTAGGTTTTTATATTAATGTCATCTTGGTTTACAACTAAAATAGCTTTGCTACAGCTTTCATCCAATAAATTAGTTGCTCCAACACATTTCTCTTCTGTAACAGATCTGGATTTTAGTCTTCTGTTTGGGAAAAGTTGATTTCTATCCTTTACCTCCTTCGCTGCCACAAGGAGGACATATGGGATAGATTTTTGGACAGGGAATTTGGGTGTGTATGACATTTCAGCCACAGTTGCATTTCACCTGCAAGGTTTAACATTTTTTTACATATGTTTTCTTTGTATTTTAGGTGTCTTTAAACGTGACTTAGACTGGATAGATAGGTGCTCAAAAGAAATGGACTTGTTCAAAACTAAAATACATCATCAGCACATTTATAGAATGCTGATGAGGTATGAACACTTACAAGTTACAAATAGGAGGTTCCTTCTGAATGCTCCAAGGAACTAAGTTAGACTTCTTGGTCAGAAAGAGACATCAGATGTAATGAGTGCCAACTGAAAGGTATTTGAGACTTTGCTCTTTTGCAGTTTGGAGTGAAACCAGATTTTCAGTTGTAAAAGAACTCCATAAACATAATGCACTGAAATGAGAGGATGATAAAAGACCTTTTGCTTTCTTTTTTCTAGGATAAATTACACTCAATTCTACAGGAATGTTCTTTTCTAGTTTGAGAGAAAGCGGGCTTGTATAATAAACATTTCTGTAATATTCAGCTATTTTAGCCCAGACAGCTCAATTAGGACTGTGCAGTAAAATACAACTTCTGTGCACTTCGTGAGCACTTAATGTGACTGAAAGCCTGTTAGCAAGAAATCTCATAGAAAGTAGGTACTGTCAAGTGTTTAAGGAAATTGAATTGGCACGTATTTAACTCGCAGATCTGAAAAGCAGGAGATTTCTGGATGGTGAGTAATTTAATTATATTGTCATATTTGACTTCTCCTGTTAGTCTCCTTTACTCATTATTTTTAATACATTGAGAGCTGAGCAAAAGGGGATGGAAGTTACTCATGCAAGCTGATAAAAGCAAAAACTATAAAATTAAAGCCCAGAAATGTTCTCCTCATTGCATACTTACCCATAAAATCCAGCCTTCTCAGGTGAATGATGGACTAACATTTGTCAGCTGTGTGTTCTTTGAAAAAGCACATTTTTCTTCCTAAAGCTTTTTAGGGAGTGTTCTAATAACAGAGAAAACAATATTTTGTTACATTTATGTAGCATTTTATCTATACCAGAATTTAATTGTCTATAGCATTTTTTTAACCTGTCACAACATATTCTTTGTTCTTCTCTGAAACACTGTTGCCATTGTCCTACAGTTAGACCAGGAATCACAGGCTGGCTGTAGCCACTGCTCCGTGAGTGCTGGTTCTGGTTTGCTGTTGCTGGGTTGTATGTTACTTTGGACAAAGACATTCTCTGAGATCACTTTCTCATCTTCAGTTATCTAAAAAAGCAGGTATCTCATTCAGTAGTGAACAAATAGGTGACAGCAATTCTGTATGATAACGTTTGTTTTAGGAGGGGATGTATTGCCCTCTGGAGATGCCTGTTTCTCACTATTGACTCTAAGGAGAGCCTAGAGAGCTTGCTTAGCCTATTGGTATAACTTCAAGGAGTCAAAGTAAGAAAAATGAGACTTCTGTTTACTTTTTGTCATGAAAAACTCAAGGTTTGGTGTGGACAAAGAAGGTTAATGCTGAAGAGCTCCTTTCATATATAACTAAGGATTTAGCCCTTTATTTATAGAGTAAATATTTCAAAATCAGTGTCAGATTGAATCTTTAAAAGAAAATAAATTGTACTACAAATCGTAGGAACAGCACGCTACCTAGTGCAGTTACTTTTTCTGGTAAAGGTGGAGACGAGCTTGGTACCAATTATGTGCCTGCTAGGTGGGAGCCAGCAAATGAGGTGACTTTCTATCATGTGAACTATACCTAGTTGTGTTAAATACACATTGAGTTCTGAAGAAAGGTGTGGGCAGGCAGGCTATTGCTAACTACTTTTGGCAATATTTATTCCAAATGTTTTGAATGATCAAAATTCAAGTGACATTTTGGGGCATCCTTATCACCGTGTATAACTGATGGTTTACTCTCAAGGGACTGCATAGTTAAAGAGATATATGTTATCTGTCTTCTACCTGGACAGGATGGATTTTACACCAGTGATAATAAACAAGAAGAGGACTCATTTTTGTTATGGATCAAAAAAACATCTGCAGACAGACAGTGTTGCTTTTATAATTGCCATTGTAGCATAAACGTGTTAGGAACTGTATATAATGTGAGATAGATGCTCAGCAAGTGCTGATGATAGTTCATGCTGATATAGCTTAAGGATGCCAGATCCATCTTGTCAGAGTGAGAAATTGCTGTTCGCTTTAGGGCAGAGAACAGACAGGAAAATCAAAGTTTGGGATGTTATTTTAAAACAATAGCACTTCCAAATGTATTTGCAAGTTTGCATTTTCTAAGTCACAAACAATAGGAATACAGAGAGTATTTTGGCAAATAGTATTTTTTGAAAGGAAGATCAAGTGATTATGAAGGCACTTTTAATTTTCCTCTTTTATTGCTCAGCAGGGAAATCATCAACACTTCTGAGTGAAAGTAAATATTGAAATGCTGCAATTTTCTTTTGAAGAACCAGTCAAATATTTACTGTCATATATAGTGCCTTGTTTTTCATTACTTGCCAGAATACCTCGTTTATTGAATGCTTCAATTATACATTGAGGAAGGTGATTTTGTGTTATGGTAAGAGGTTTAAACATTGTACTGTTGAAAATTTTGTTGAAGTCAATAGAAATGGGTTTAAAAATGGATCAAATAGGCTAGCCTGCTGTCTGCTAGTGCTGCTCTGACTCACAAATGCTGCTGTTTCACTAATGAAGCTTGGCTTACTTATAATAATGATTCTGTTTCCTTACAAGGGAGTAGGCACACCACCACTTTTTCTGCCTAGTGAGTTCGCTTTACTGTGAACATCAAGTGGCATTATAACCTGTAATGATTTTATTATAATTAACTACATTTAATCTTGTTCAGCATGTTCCTGAAGAAACACTTGGGCAAGTCATTACTATTTTTGCATGCAAGTTCTACATGCAAAGGTTTTAAAGCAAGAATAAGGGGAGCTTTTACTGTTGGGCATTTAAATCCAGATGGAGGTGTTGAAATGGAGTTAGGAATGAGTGTATAACATGGGAACTGTTATGAAGAGTTCTAGAAAGGATGTGGGAGCTCAAAATGAGATTAGGATGGACACTCGTTGGCTGTTGCACAGTTCATTGCACTATTACATGCAAGTGATGTCAGTCAACTAACTAAGGTCCTTACATTTGGTTCCTTAGTTCTATCCAGTGTTTGATTCCATGAGAGGAACATGTGCACCCATGTTATTTTTATCTAGAGTAACAGTATTTGATAGTGAGAAAGAGCTTCGACCTTCCAGCCACTTCTAGCACTATGGAGACATGCCTAAACTGAGAATGTTGTTGTCTCAGGCTCCCTCTGTAGTCACTTAAAGGAGGTAAGAGCCCTCCGAAAGCCATTCATTCCACTGAAAATCTGAATTGCTTTCTGAAAGTGTCTGTCTCTAATTATTATGGAGGGAGCTTATGGTTATTGCACACCTACCTTTGGTACCTCGGGTAAGCGTGATGAATCTGAACTCCATGCTGCAGGATTCACACTGAATGATAGTCCCTTCTCTCAATGTAATCCGAAAATCAACGGAAATCCATAGTATTTACCAGAGCTTGATGGAGATGCTAGGAGATTTTGCAGAGCAGCTTTGAAGTCTGTTTTAATTTCACAGTAAATCTAGTAAAGAATGTTTACCAATTTAGTAAAGAGTCTATACCCTGAAGGCATTTGCAGGAAGCCACTAAGGATCTTGTAGTTGAAACTGTATGTGCCTACTACTGAGAGTAAAATACTGATTTAGATAGGTATGACATTTATTCTGTGCAGAGGCAAATAATAGGATAAGATGGAAGGCTGAATGCCTTGCTCTTGATACTAGCTGAGACCACAGATGTTCTGATGCATTCCCATGTTATCATGACACAATAGCCACAATGACTAAAAAGATGTTGTGATGCTGAAGAAGATATTAAAGAAATGGGCTTCCAGGATTCTCAGAGCGTGATGAAGGCAGCGCCCCTTTGATTTATATATTTTTCAATTTATATTAAATTCATGTACACTTCACTGAAAGGGGAAAAATCCCCTGATTTGTCTAATAAGACTCTGTGTAGTGCTGGTACCAGGCTACTAGAGGAAAGAAATGATGAAATAAGATTTCACAAGAATGGAAACAAATCATTATCTGGAACTAGAAAGATGTGGAATTCTTTGAGAAGAAAAATAAAGCACCAGCACTAGGAAACTACACCTCTTAGCAAGTGCAAGGACATGCCTCTTAAAGGTACTGTTGGGTCTGTTATTAGTGGAGTAAGAAGAATATTCTGTACAGTGCAGATGTCTCTTATCAGTGCTTAGAGTGTGTTTCTTAAGGTATTATAAATGTTTAACACAAGCTCAAGCTGCAATAAAGCTTAAAACCCAAGCAACAAGAATTGTGACTCCCTAACAACATTCCCTGTTGACCCTGCAGATTTCTTGGCAGGAAGCTGATGGAGAATTAAAGCTGCTTTAGAAATAGCACTGACTGCCCTTGCTTGCTCTCCTCCGCAGAAGAACCATGCCAGTGGTGGCTGAGGGCTAAGGGAGAGCAGGAAGAGACTGACATGCTTCTGTGCCAACTCCATTGTGCCACCAGGGCAAAGGTTCCTGTTTATGATTTAAGCTCCTGCTAAGAGAGCTGGTAGAGCATAAACACTTCTGTGGTTTTCACAAAGCCTAGTTAAAATGCGTTTGTGTATAACTGATTCCTCTGATGTTTTTCAAAAGGCAGCATACAAGTGAAGGTACTCGTTTTGTGGAAACAAATAAAACAGCCACAGAGAGAAAGGTTTTGGAAATATATATGAAGATGATGCTACTCTGTAAACAATGATACTAGATAATTGATAATTTTATGCATAATCAGTGCTGTCACTGAGCTAAACAAAGCCCTTTGGAAATTAGACAAGAGCAACTGCTTCATCATAGCAGGAAATAGAATAGGAAGGGTTTAGCTGGTAAGGGTGACCTAAGAGTGAAGGTGCTGAAGTGTGGTAGACGAGGTTTTATTTTAAAGGGAGAGTTCAGTCTGTCAGACCGCATATGTAGATGCCTTCCAAACCTAACCATTCAGATGGAGCAGCCCCTTCAGAAGGGAAGTAGCTATGAGTGTGCAAAAAACGTGGCTTTGAAAGCAAATTGCTCTGTTTAAATTAACACTGTGTCCTTAAATATAATATACTTATTTTGCAAACATCTGGAATTCCTAGTATTCTAAAGCTCTTACAATGTCCTTTTGACATGATATTCATGAGAAATCTTAATAAGATACAAAAACTTCTTCTAGGTTTCAGATGTAAAAAATGCTTCATGTACCACTCACCTCCAGATTTGTTGCATTTGTCTTTAGGAGGACTACTGGCATGTGTAGGTGGATCCATTTCCAAGGCTTTAGAATCATGGAACCCAGGTTGGAAGGGACCTCAAAGCAGGTCTGGCTAAAGCAGGTTGCAGCAGTCAAACTTGAATATGTACATGTGTATGTATACGTATACATATATATATATATATCTGTATTTGAAGCAGGCAAAAACATTTAGAAATACTGGAAAAAAAACCCCACCCTTCTTGAGTGGTACCTGAATTCAAGGTAGTGTTTTTCTAATTGCAATTGTCATCAGAATCTCTGATCTTTAGAAAACCTCATTCTTTGCACTTAAAGGATACTGTTACAGAGGCAGAGAAAATCAAAAGCTGCTGCTTAGCAGGTGAAAAAAAAAGTCACTCATTACCAAATTCCTGAGGTAGAAAGCTAATGACTCGTAATCTGAATGTGAGTTAACCTCACAGTCTTCAGATAGAATCAACAGGTAAAGTCTGCTTCCAAGGATAGGCTGAGAAACACTTTAATGTGGAATAACGCTGAGGGTAATCTGGTTAGTCTAATGATTTGTGACGCAAATTCTTGCTAACTTTCATTCAGCAAATTTTTAAAAAGCCATGATGAAAAACCTATTGCTGATCTTAAAATCTTCAGTTAACCTCTGGGATTCAGTTTATCTTCTGTAAAAGGTAAATATTAGTAAATTATCTTTCTGTCTGTAATTAAACTGTCTGGAGTTCTTTCAGTGGAAAAGACTAGACAGGCCTACTAGAGCTGTTGGGAAAACTAACTAGTTGCAATAGGCTTTGGATTGGTTCCTCCAAGTGCAAAATACAGCTATTAGTTGCCAATAAAAGACAACAAATATTGCAATGGGGAGCTGAAGTCATCATCTAATTCACAGGTCTGTTTAAGGCCAATTTTAAGAATAAATAGAATTCACAAGCTCAGAAGTCTCCAGAATGGCAAAAAAATTATTCTAAGACCTGACTTTTAGGTCCTTCCTTGGAAGAGAAGGGTACAGCACACAGGTTATTTATGGCAATATGTAATTTTTATTTCCTGTATTATATAGAATGTGAACTTTTTTTTTTTTTGAGTTATTGAAGAACACTTAAATTCATATGGAAGCCAAGATTTTTTTCCTAAAGTATCTATTTCTTTTTCTGAACTGGCTGAGCCATTTCTCTTGACACCTATCAAACTGTGTTGAAAAAAAATACGGAAAACAAAGCCTCCAAGACTGCATATACCAGGATTAGGGGCAGAACAAATAATGCAGAGTAATGCAATGAAAATTAGAGGAAATTGTTTCATCTGAGGCTGGGCCAGCAGATGGCAAATAAGAGTTCAATGCAGAGAAATGTAAGATAATTGAAGCTGAAGTAAGGAACTAATCTGGGGAATACCTGCTAAATGGAACAATCATCCAGCACAGTGATCAAGAAAAAGACTTGGGGATTACTGTGGAAAAAATTATTGAAACCATGATCCCATTGAGTGGTTTCAGTAAAATAGCCAAATTGCATATTATGTTACATTAGAAAAGTGAGAAGGCATAAGATCAAAGATGGGTATCGTGAGCACTTACTAAAAGCTACCAAAGTTGCTGCACACATTCGTTATAAAACCTTCTTTTGACAGTGCAATACATTTACTAAAGTGTCAGAGCAGGCTGTTGAACCCTCCTTTGGTTGTTCTGTCTGTTACATTTGTTTTTGTCATCCAAACCTGGAGTATGTTCTTTCAAAGATCTGTGCTGTACGTTCACCCTCCCCTGTTGCAGGGGGAATTTGTGACTGTAAAATTATTTTGTGTGTATTCTGGGGTTTGATATGAAATCCAATTTGTGAGTTCTTTCCATGTAGATTTCTGATTGTCATAAGGACTGCTGCTCTGAAGTTTTTGTTGAGACAGTTTAAAGGAGATTGCAATGTCTTCATAAAATACCTGTAACAAACCCTGCTAGAACATCAGGGACTGGATAATAGTTCAATAATTTGAGAGTCTCTCAGCAAAAGATTCCATAATTTCATAAAAGTTTTAAATTTTAATTTACCTGATTACTCAGAGAGACATATATATTCTCAAGATATTGCTATAGATGTGTTTATGAAGGCTTTAGAGCCTATCAGAAAATAGGGAGGGTTGCTGGCAAGCTATGTTTGAAAACTTATTCTATCCTTGGTCTGAAATAGCTTTCATGGCTTTAGAAGATTCTCTTGCAAGCGATGGCTGGGACCAGGTAATTGTGTTGCGCTATATTAAGCAACCCTGACCTATTAGTCAGGCAGGCAGGTCTCTGCCTGGTCCTCAGTTGGCTCTGATTACTGAGCAGCATACTGTATCAGGAGCAAACTGAACCACACAAATAGTCTGAGAGGAACAGTAGAGCAGTTAAAAGTTATTCCAGAGAAAAAATGTTCCAGAAACTGCAGGGACAATCAGAAAAAAAGTTAAATAGCATGTCACATAATATATACAAGTAAGAGGATCAAGGAAGAAGGAGGATGCTCAGAGAAGTCTTATTGAAGATAACAGCTAGCTTGATTCTTTTGCAGTGTTCTGCTAGTTTTGAGTTAACTCATGCAGAGGAAGCCAAGTATAAAACTGCCCTCCATCTAAAAATAAACACATGATAGATAACTCTTTTAGCAGTGTCTGAAAGAAAGAGGAAAATTCTGCTGAGTTTGTCTTACATAAAGCAGAAGCCCCATCTTGCTTTTTTAATACTGCATTCAGGGTGAGGGACAGGTGTGTTCTTCAGTGTGTCCTGGGGTCCTAATCCTGAAATGCCCAGTGAAGGACCTGGAGTGCTCTCCTTATGTCCTCCACCACATGTTCCTGGGTTTCTCCCCGGCAAAGCTCAAGGTGTAAGGTTCACTGCGGTATGGGGGTGGTTGCAGGCAGCATATCTGTCTCGATTGGAGAATTTATTAGTGCTTCTACATCTGCCAGTTTAGTGTCACTGGGGTCCTTACTAAGAGGCAGTATCTCACCTGGGAGTTAAGATGCTACACTTGGAGTGTTTTTGCGCAATGGGAACACTTATACAGACAGCGAGCGTGGATTCTGGCAGAAATGTTGCGATGTTTATCTAATCCTCTGTCCAGACTGATTAGCCCCACAGAGTACCCATTTTAGCAGAGAAATTAGACCTCGTAGCTTTACGTTTTCAGACCAATGATTTGGACACTGGCAGACAGCCAACCTGGATCATGGCACCCTGGTGTCACAGCTGTCTGTTAAAATATACTGCTTATTGCAGAAAGGGCTTTGCACATTTTACAGTAGGACAGCTTTGCATTTTGACTTGAGCTGTGCATGCAGCATTAATTTATTGAGGTGACCATGGCAGCCCTAGGCTTCTGGTTAATAAGTGCAGTTTGCTGCAGGTATTGCTAGTGTTATAAAGAATGCATAGTGCCAGCTATAAAAATGCAGGTTTTAGCCATTATACTGTTGGAAATACTTAATCTTTGTGTTACGCTAGGTTCTTTGTTTCAAGATTTTTTTTTTTTTTCTATTAGCGGTGCACAGCACTCTGAAAAATCTACAGGCATAGTCAACTCATTCCAGGTTGAAATTACTCAAATGTGAAAGTAACAACTTGATGCAGGTCTGTTGAACGGGAGTGCAGGGCACATGCTTGAATTTGAGACATTTATAGATTCAGTTTCATAAATGCTAAGAGTTGTGCTTTTTGTGCTGGAGACAAGTGAGTACCGTACTTGGGGATTACGGTTACTGAGTTAGCAATTTGAAGTGGTGAATAAAGTTGTAATTTTTGAGGTCTTGTAGAGAGAACTGTTATATGTAGGACTACTTTGGTATCCATTCAGCTGCTTTAAAGAAGGCAAATGCACACATCGGTCTCAGGTCAGGTCTTTACAAGGAAGTCCAGTTTTTTAATACCATGGACTACATTCCTCCATTCTTAGGTCAATAATTAATGGCTTTTCTTCCAACTCCTCATATGCTTGCATACTTCAGAGATGGCAGAGCACTCAAAGAAAACCTGGTTTTGTTAGTAAGACCCTTTTATATGTGTATTTCTGTGTGAAACAGACCATGATATTTTTAATGCTGAAGGTAGTTATTGCTATTATTGAATCTTGAGAGCTAACAGAAAAAAAGCCAAAGCCTCTCTGCCTTGATGTACAGAGAAGTATAATACTTCATTCTGGCTTGTTGGTCGTCTTAATATGCTTGCCAAACCTTAGAAGAGCTGAATGGCATAGAAATAAAGGACTGTTTCACAGGACAGTTTAAGTTTCTACCTAAGCAGGTCTAAGTCCTGTTTTCAGGGTTTGTGGTATGGCTTGTGAGTAGGACAGGATGGTTTTGGTTTTGTATTGAAACAATCATGGGATAGAGGAAATTCAAGGCGAAAGAACACACATTTCTGTCATGGGCCAGTTCTGATTCAAGAATGGTGATGTGATTTTTTTCCAGCAGCCTTATTGGCTTTGAAGTCTCACCTACTGCAAAGCTGCCTGCTATGCAGAGAGTTTGCTTACAGCTTTCTCAAGAGGTCTGTGGACCTCCTCTGAGAGTCTCTGCAGTCCTCTGTCCTTTGTCTCTTGAGCATTAGAGTCCCTACACATACAGAAGGCAGTAGTTGTGGCTTGCACCCTTCACAATAAGGAGATTAAATAAATGTCAAGGTTAGGCACACTCTTTTTTTCCTTCTCAAAACAATGATATTCTTTTTGCAGTCATAGAAAATCATGCATATATTAGGCAAATGACAAAAATGGCTGCAGAAGAAGAATAGTGGCCTTAGACTGGCTTAGACACATTTTGAGATAGCCAGTTTGAACTCAGAGTGCCTAGCACTGCCTGCTAGTGTATAAAACAATACACAAAGAAAAAGTAACTATAGTGAGGCAGAGTTAGTAACTAATCATACTGTTTTCTTGATTTTTTGCAGATTTCAGCTGTACCTGCTCTGCATAGCTAGTACTGCTCAGCCACATAATTTTACAGATGCTTGACTAGAGCTTCTAAACTCCTATGAAGTGGATGGAGAGAGAAAAAAAGAGAGTCACAGCTAGACTTCTTAATCTCAGAGTCATGGGTTTAAGCCCCATGTTGGGGCACTGAAAAGGACTGCCATGGTTTAACCCAGCCAGTGATCAAACACCACACAGCTGCTTGCTCACCCTCCCCTGTCCTAGGGGATTGGGAAGAGAATTGGACGGGTAAAGGTAAGGAGACTCATGGGTTGAGATAAGAACAATTTAATTAATTGAAATGAAATAAAGTAATAATGATGACAATAATAGAATATACAAACAAGTGATACACAGTGCAACTGCTCATCACCCCCTGACCAAGGCCCAGTGTGTTCCCAGCTAACGATCTTGGAGCAGAGAAAGTCCCAAAACCATGATCCCAGAAGAGAGCAGGAGAGCTTCCTGTCCAACCCACATTAATATACTGAGTTATGCAGTTGTGTGATATGGAATATCCCATTGGCTAATTTGGATTCATTGCTCTGGCTATGCTCCCTCCCAGCTTCTTGTGCACCTGCACACTAGCAAACCATGGGAAGCTGGAAAGGCCTTGGTTTCTTAGCAATAACTAAAACCATCAGTATATTATTGACATTCTTCTCATACCAAATCCTATACTGAATCTAAACGCTTTGCTGTTCTAGCTAAGAGTAGAATTAACTCTATCCCAGTCGAAACCAGGACAATGCTTTAGCTGCTCTGCCTATACCTGTTAATGTTTCATGCAGCTCAAAGTAATAGGTTCCTAGATTAGGTTGCTCAGTAAGTCTTGCTCTCAGTGTCCGAGTGGGAAAGCTGGCATCACAAGAATACATATAATGTGTAGCTATATAATAGTCCAAGAAAGCCAATATCTACCAGAGGAAATGAAGCTAGAAAAATAAATCCGAGGCCTTCTAAACAGTTTCTTCCAGGGGAAACACACATTAAACAAATCTTAACTGCAATGAACCAAGGATACATGTGGAAAACAATGTCTGAAAGAGAGAATCCTCTTAGGAAAAAAATGGTATAACCTCATGCTTAAAGTCTGGCCAAGTTTCTAGGGAAGGCTTTCTGCTAAATACCAGTGAGATTGTTTGGACCTCCCTGAAGTCCCATGAACTCCAAAGGAAGCTGAGACCCAAGACAGAAACCTGCTTTGAGAGTCAAAACCCCTTGAGAGGGTTTTATAGCTTAAATTTCTCTTTTGCATAGCTGTCTAGAGGGAGAGGCAATACTGTGACTTGTGTATAGTTATAGTGCTAAACCTGGAATAAGAGCATTAAAATGACAAAATAATGAAAGTATTACTGGAAGTTAGCTAAAAGCAATATAAGTGATAAGAAGACATGTCCCTTGCTGCCTGGAACCTTTCTTGTTACAGCTTCCTCTGTTTGCCCAAAACCCACTAATATTGCTACTGTCTTGTGAGCTTGTGATTTTGTGAACAGAGAAGGATTTTGTCAATGAAGTGCTTGAGATCTAGGAGTCAGAAGAAATTTAGGTAAACTTACATTTTACTTCATGGTTTTGTTAGGAATGACTCAGTCCTGTAAGATCACGGCTCCTTAGGCAGGACGGGCAGGACTGTTCAAGGTTGTGCCAGTAATATTTATGAGCATTTTCTCTGACTAATGCTCATCTAACTGCAAACCTTGGAAAGTGTGATACATCTTCTATGAGTTGTGGAACAGCTTAAACTGCTATTGAATGCGGTGGGAATATCCTGGTATCGAGTCCTAGTTCCACTTCTGATGAATTTCTGCAGGTTAATTGTTGGAGAGAAGGTGGATGCTCCAAACTGTGTTCTTTCTTCTCTGTAAACATATAGTAGGTAAGAGATACAGAACAGCAGTCAAATCTCATGGCTAGGTTAATTCAAGTTCTCTGCTGTGCAGGTACAGAGAGATTTAATAAATATATGCATGGTATGTGCTGTATATTCATTTATTCTCTCATTTCAGGTTGGCAGCTCTAACTAAATTTGATGTCAAGCACCTGCTGTTTTCTCCTCATCTCGATTACAACATTATTTAACATTCTGGGGCATCTCTCTAAAAGTATTCGGAAATGAATATATAATAATTAGCTTGTCATAGACAGTGACAGTCTTAAGGAAAGGGGAGGGAAGTCAAACAGAACAAATAAAAAATTGTCAAGGAAAACAAGAGAAAACCCACCATACCTCCTAAAATTCCCAAATACAGTGGCTTGGCTGCTCCCTGGCTGGGGAAGCTCAGCAGGACTTTGCATTCCAGCTTCTTTTAATCACTGCTGCTGCTGTCACTCTACAGAGCAGAAACTGCTTTTGAACCAATTGCAAAACATCACAAATAGATTGCTAACACATGGAGGTCTGTACAAATGTCACCAGAGAATATTCTGTGAAGGAAATGAATTGCACATGTTTTAATTTGAAGTCTTCCCCTCTTGTAGACAACTACTGCCATAGTCAGATGGCTAACAGTGCTTTCCCGTGACTTTACAGCAGCACCAGTTTCTGCATCAGTCATTAGCAAATGTAAAATTCAGCAGACAGAAGTGGTAAGAAGTTCTAGCTTTGTAGCATATGTTTTGCATCTGTGATGGAGATGACAATGAGCTGCTCACTGGAATCTTTGAATAAGCAATTCTGAGCCTGTCTTTTATTGACATTGCAATAGTGGGCTTACAGTGAAGTGTATATTGTAGTATGTTACAAAACCTAAGCCCACCAGTCAGTCTGAAAACTGTCACTCTACACCAAACACAATGCCATGTAATCCAGAGCCTGGTAACTCCCTCACTCTTCTGGATGTCTGAGTAGAGCATGGAAATTAGAGCTCAATGTCTTTTGCTTCAAAAACTGATATTTGCACTAAGGGTTGTTTACTGGGCATCACTGAAACTACTACTATTGAACTGAGTGTAATAAACAGGTTTAATATGCTTTACCTAAACAGTTTATCAGCATGAGTAAACACTGGAGAAACTACCCTCCCCAGTCTTAGGATGTTTTTGAATAATATTTTATTTTGGAAGACTTTTTTTCCTCCTGTCTGATGGATATAGTGCAGTGTCTTCCACCTATCCAGGCAAGATACAGCCTGAGTGAGAATAGACTTGCTGAGATTTACCCTTGGAAAAATAATGGGATTTAAACAGAAGAGGGTTTTGTTTGGTTTTGCTGTATTTTAATTTTTCTTCAGTCTGTAGAATGATTTCACTGCTGTGGACCTTAGAACTGCAAAGTGACAGAACTGAACCTGCATGTCCCGGCACCTAGTCCTGTGCCCTGTTAAGGGTTGCTTTATCCCCTAGTTATTTCACAAATGGAATTGAACACTTCAGAGAGGAGGAAGCAAGAAACTTCCACCTGACTCATAACTGCTTTGTACTCCAGTGGTGGAATTCCCTTGATTTCAGTAGAGTTTCATAATTCACTATCCTGTGCACCTCTCTTGTCCTGGGTTCTTTGCTGTGGACCTCGGGGGAAATGAGCCATTAGTCAGTGATCCATGCATTTAAAGAAGTGTTTACTAGAAGTGATAGTGTACAAGACTCTGTGACTTTTTTCAAAGGAATATTCAGGATAACTTGTATAAATTAGTCTTGCTGAGAGAACTGGTGGATTCCTCTACTGAAGCAATGCAAAAGATGACCTTGATATTTTATGTGTGATGAAGACATAACCATGCACTTCCATTTAGAAATCTTGCTTACTATGATTACTGTGTTAGAAGCATATGTGAAGCTTCTAGGAAGCAAGACTTATCTTTAGCTTAAATAAAATAATGAAGTATTATTTTTAATTTTTTCTACTTCATTATTAAACTGAGTTCTCAGAAAGCTGGGTATGGCATTACAGGACTAGAATTTGTTACTCAAATTTATACAATGGGAAACTTACTGCTTTCCAAAACTGGAAAACAGTGGTTGGTGTGGAGCATGAAGGACAACTTGGTTTAAAATAATCCTTGTCCTTCAAAAGGAAAAAGAGAAGAATAGACATTGAGGGAGTCGTTGTTGTTGTACCATTTATGCATGGAAGAAACTTTATATTTGTAAATATGAAACCCAAGAAAATCTGAATTGTGAAAGAGAAACCTCAAGTGTGGGAGCATAGCCTCAGCCCAAATTGAATCCAGAGTTTTCTGAAACGATGTTACAGGGAATACAGGCCAATATCAAATATAGTTAAAACTCACTCTATTCCTTCCATTCTCAAAAAATAACGTTTTTTCTGAGGGGCTCATTCTATTCTAGGCAAATAGTGACAAACTAATTCAATCAGGACAGTACTATTGTTTTTGTAATGCCAGGAATTGTGTTGTCATTTATAGAAAAAGGAGGAAAAATGGTAATATCCCTACCTCAAGGGCTTTATTATTGAGAATTGCAAAGCTGTAGAAGAGTAGGTTGCTGAAAGGGGGATAAGATGCTGAGGATTGATCTGTCTGTGTGAAATCTGTTTTGTTAAAACTAATTGCTAAGACAGGGCTCCATTTTTATATAACTTCCTGCTTGTCAGCATAAAGCTTCTGGGTATAAAGCTCATAGCATCAGGCTGTAGCAGGACATTTAATAGTGTGGATTTATGCTGGACTACCGGCACCAACATCTGTGGTCAAGTTGTCATTACAGCGAATAATGATATTAGTTTTGTATTGGGGAGGGCATAGATATACTGCTGCCATTGCCTTGTTTGAAATAAGGCAGCAGCTGAGCTGAGTGTACTTGGGGTTTTGGTCAGGGAAGGAAGTCTTCCTTTAAATGGCTTTGGTTATTGTGCACTAACAAGCAAATTCCAATTTTTTTTGTTTAAAATTGTTCTGGTTTTGAAAATCCTATTAAATCTGATGGAAGACATAGAAGATCAGTTGCTGGTCTCTGTCATTTTACAGAGACTATTCCTCAAGGCTAGGTCTCAATGACAGGCAGAATAAAATAATTCAGAATCAGCTGGGACAGCTATTCTTCCCACATGCACTTCAAAAATTGTTATTTAGTATTTTTTTATTTGTATTGTAATAGTTCTGGGAGGTTAAGACCACGGTAAAACTTTCTTAAAAACCAAATAACCCAAACAAACAAAAAAGGTAGCCTCAAAACTTTTGCAAGGTGGGAAAGAATACGTAGATATAAGAGAGAGAACACAAGAAAAAAGGCCAACAGTTACAGGTCAATGGTTGTCAGTCCAGTGGCTACCTAAATAGCTTCTGATGAGTTTGGTGTTTCTAGGTAATTGCTGGTAATTACTTCACGCATTCCATCCTGTAAATAATTTTTACCAAGCAATGCACCACTTCAGGTTCTAAGTGATTCTAAGTCAGTTTGGCTTTTCTCCACAGATGGCTGCTGAAATATCATCCTGCTGACTGCTGAAGTTGAGATCGGACCCTGAATGGATAAAGCTACATTGTGAAAAAAAACCCCAAACAAATCAATATGTAAGAACTACTTAAGCATTTGAAAACCCTTTAGCTTCTAATGTAAGAATTCTGGATTTCTTACATTAACATTAGAGGAATAGAGCTTAGTAGGGAAAAATGTGGATTTTTTTTGGTACAGCACAAATCAAAACTTGGAGGAATCACAGAACATCTGTCTTAGTTTGAATTGTTATCTGATGTCACGTGTGTGATTTTCAGTAGTATGGTTTGAGAACTGTTGAATGATAATTTGCAAACACTTCTCTGGAAAGACTGGTTAGCTGTGAGGTGTAGGGCAAAATGAACCAGCTGTTAGAGTAAAGAGGTCTGTGTGGATTTGGGGACATGTGCAGGCAGGATAAACATCACTGGAGGAAGATGAGTGTGACCACACAGCCATTTGTGTGGTACTTTTCCCACTGTAACCTGGCTGGGTGAAGAGCTAAAATTGCAACTATTGTTGTTGCCAATAATTGCCAGGTAGACTGAATAGAACAGAATAACTGTTCCTTTCTTTGAGTCCCCTTTACTACTTCAAACTGTGTACTAAATACTATATCAGAAGATGGAAGAAGAATGGAAAGGAGTGACTACTCTTTTCCTCCTTCCTGTCTCTATTTTGTCCTCAAATTGCTGTAATTTGTTACCTTTCTCCTAAAATGGATCTTACTGCACGCTTGAAGCTTTGGAAAGCAAGGTGGATTTCTTTAGAGGGACCACGTTGGGGAAAAAACACTGTATTCTTTTTGAGCATTGGATTATTATTCAGTGTTTTTATTTTTGAAATAAAAGATGTCTAGTATACATATAATTCTGCCTTGAAGGGCTATTTTCTCAGTTTTTACTGCAATCCATTTTAAAGCTGTATATACAAGTTCTTTCTTTGCTAACAGATTTTACCTCTCTGCGCTACGTTTGAATAGATTTCTCAAGGAAATAATTGACATCTCATGTGAATGATCCTGCATATTTAAGAGTCCCACTGAAATTGATGGGAATGGGGATTGAAATGATGGGATTTTTGCATATTGAGAACTAACACGAAACCTTATATATTTTTAGGAAATGGCAAACATACAGATTTTTGTCACTTTGCAAGCACAAGAACATACTGGTAGCAGTTTCATAACAAAGTGTTTCTCATCATAGCTTGCTTATTTGAAACCTCCCCCTAGATGTGAAAACATAGATTCACCTTGCATTTTTTCCTCTGCATTTGTAGTGTAATAAATGCGTGGCACAGCTGTCAAAAAAAAAAAAAATTGTGTATATGAAATTACTGGGTACTACATAAATGGCTTAAATGTGCAATTACTGCCTGCTGTATTTAGAACAAAGAAGATGACTGCCTACCCTTTTTGATGTCAGGGAATATAAACAGTAGAGAAACCTGTTGCTTTGGTATCTTCAAACTGATCCAGGCTTCATTATATCCCCAAACATTTATACATGTTGCACATGCAGAAAACTATACGTTTGCCGTACAGTTCCTGTTTCTTTTGCGAAATAATTAATTATTGGTCTACTAATGGTTAGTTCAAGGTAAAAACTATTTTGTTCCTGTCTCTTGCTTAGAAAATGCTGTGATTTTGCATTCAGCTGTGTGTACTTCCATATTAGAGTATGTTTAATTTCTTTCATTATGCTGTGTTAACATGAAGAGGCATTAAAAGAAATCCCTGTGAGTGATTGCTTGCTTCCCGTGGAATAACCATTCCTATATGTATGCTCTTTGCCTCCACAGGGGCTTAGTATACAGCTACCAAGAAACTGTTTTTCAAGTCCTGCCTTTATGTGATCAATTTCAGCCTAGCAGTCTGTAAGGGGCTAATTATAGCCAGCTGTAATTAGCCAGACAGCCCCACAAGGGCCTAATTTCATCTAGCAGCAGCCATGGTGCTGCCCCCACCCCATGGCAGGGGCCAGTGGGCAGCCTGGGACGATGATGGGGGAAGAAAGACATTTTTCCTTGGGACTCGGAGGGGTGACTGGAAAGCACACAGTCACCCAGGGAGTCCCCACTGTTGCTGGCCTGACCATGGGGTTGAGGGCAGAGCTGGGGATGGGATGGGAAAGGGGCTTGCCAGCCCTGTATCTGCTCACCCTAACTGCAGAGGTGGTCTTTTGCTGTTTGATAGCTTGCCACTGTGATTTTTGTTTGAATAAAACTTGTCTTCCACTTTCAGAGCTCTTGGCACTTGCTTAGCTCCCTTTAGGGGTGTAGGGAGTGGGGAATGGAAAAGGCATGGTGCACAGACAGTTTTTCTCCTGATGTAAGACTGGGAAAGAGCTCAAGTATATATTCTATAGACACAGCCTCTCACTGCACCCCTATTTATTTATTTTTTTTTTTCAAAACCATGTTTTCAGGACCTGGCCTTCTGCTTAATCTCAGTAACCATCCTTGGGCTGAAGAATGACCTTCTGTGTGCGTTGGGGAAATACTGTCTTTCCAGACACTCATTTAAAAGACTTGAAGAACTGCAGAGGCTGGGGGAACATGGAAATAAAGAAGTTGGGCTTTGCCCTTTTAGAGTTTGTACAATGCCAGTCTTTTGTGATATCAAGTCTCATAGGAAAGTCTCAGAGATAAATGTAGCTCCCACTGCTACTAGAATCCGTTTTTCACTGATGTACACGAGCATGGGGTCATGTCGTACTGTGTTTAACAAACTAGGATGTTATTTTGAGAAAATTCTTCTTGACTCCCTCCTAGGGTTCATTGTACATAGTGATACATGGCATTGATATGTCTCTATAAATACTTTGTCTTCCTGAGATACAAATAATCTAGCAGTTCTTAAAATTCATTTTCCTTTGGCTCTGAGTTCTACTGATTATTTCTTAAACGTCATAGTTTTGCTTTCAATGTCTTGGTTCACTTATGTTTATATGGACTTCTTGTCCAGGATGACTTCCATTCATGTATCTTAATCATAAATCCTAATGTCTGCAGTGAATGGCAAGTTTGTACTTCTTGGAGCAGAATTAGAGGTTATCCTTCAACATAAAATATCTATTAGTCAAAGGCAATTGCGTTTAATGCTTTTTTGGTACTAAGTTACAGCAGGCCCTTGACACAAGTTTTAATGTGTTTCAGAACACTAGTGGCATACATTTGCAAAATGCTTCCTTGTTTTTTATTTTTACTAGGGGTAATTCAGTTCTTGAAAAATCCTTGAGTGTATGCTGGCGTGTGTTTTGGGCTCTTTTCTGTAAGAGGAAAGCCTTCTGGTTGCTGTAGCAGGAAGTGTGAATGAATAAAAGGGCATTGACTTCTCAGTTCATATTATATGTGGAGGCTTGGAAACTGTCTTCAGCATTATTTAAAACCATATAATAATACGAGTGTAATATGTGGTGCTTACAGAATCTCAGTAAGGAAGCAAATTTGCCCTGTTTTTTAGCATTTGTGGGAAAAAATGGAGAGAGGGGAGAGAGGGACTTCATTAAACATGAATCATAGAAGCAAAATTTGGGGCTTGAGTTTCTGATTCATCTTCTAGGCCAACCTGAAAACGATATGAAGTGGCCAGCCTTGCATTTGATTTTATGATATCATTTGCTATTGTCATGTTTCCCTGATTTTTTCTTTGAAATAACACAACAGATGTTCATAACATTTTTATAGAAGCCAAGAAATGTGCCCTTTTTTAGTTCTCAAAGAAATGGCAAGTACAGTCTGGGGCTGACTTCAATATAATTTCAATTTTTTCTGCTTCTGATTGGATGTTTGCATGCTGGGTTTCCTCTAGCATGTATTTTTCAGTCACGTATACTCTCAGCTTGTGCTAGAAATGATCTCCCTTACCGTAGTAGTTGGGCTTGAGGTCTGTTTCTGCAGACGTTCTCCAACACATGTGTTGTGTCGGTAGCGCAGCCGATCACACGGGAACATGACAAATTATAATAATTACATTCTTGTCCATGAAGGTTCTACTTTGCAGCGAACAGGAGCTGGTGATACTCATTTGTAATTAGCTTTGTGATCTGCTGTAATTATACATTTGGAAAATGATGGCATTTTGCTTTTCTTCATTGTTCAAAAGAACAGATGATTGTATGCAAGAAGTACCTTCTAATGGCTCTGAATTACATTTAAGTGTTTGCTGTTTAATATTGCTTAAGCTGGTGCTGTTACTTTTATTATTTTTGAGTGTTTACTTAGGTTCAGTTTGATGGATTTTATAATGCTGGTGTGTCTGGTTGGTCTGGCTTCAAATTCCGATAACTATATGAACTGCTAAATTGTCTGTCAGTGCTACAGTATACATGCCATATAAGTCCATCTTTGTTTACATACCACGTAGGTGGAGCTGAAATGGATTTGACATCTTTTCTCTTGTGCCCTGACTGCTTCTCTTGCTCTATGCCTTTTAATCTCTCTCCAGGATTTACAGTGGCATTTCAGTTTCACGAGGCATTGCGAACAACTGCTATTAAAAAAAATAAAACCTCAGAGGAAAACACTTTCTCCTACAGTACTCCTTCTCCCCCATATGGAGCTTCACTCCAGCCCTGACAGAGGACTTTGTATTTTGCCAGATGTCCTCTATAACTGGAGAAGTCCATGCTGCTGTGAGCATGCACTTGCTTAGTGTATGTGTAATGGCTGAATTTTGTTAGTGACCAATGCAAAAGTCTCTGTAATTTTCAGTTTGTAAAGTGCACACATATAGAATGCAGGTTAATAGACATAATATATGTTATTAAAATGTACTTTTCGCAAGTTTTGAAAAGAAAGCCAGCTTTCACAGTACCATAACTATAAATCCCTTCTCTCAAAATAGATGGTTTAAGGAAGAGTTGGGAAATGTCAGTGTTCAGATAATAGTGTCCTATGAAGTCATGTCATTCAGACAACAATTTCAGCTCAGCTCACTGTCTTACTCTGACGGGATTTCAATTAGAAAAATCATATTTTAAATGTGATATTTGTGAATAAATTCCTTAGACTTTTTTTTGTAAGTATGAGGTTTTAAAAATAAGTTCACTTGTGTTAACCTGAATCCCTTTTCCACCATTCTTCAAAGTGAAATATTGCTTACTCATGAAACAAAAGATGCACCAGTGTAACAGCTTTTTGCATATTCTGATACTGTATGTCTAAGTCTAATAGTACATAGTCTTTCTGGCATCACCTACAATTCCTACGTAGCTTTTCTTAGCTGCTTATTTTTACTTTAATTTAATTTGCAGCCCTGTGATTTGTATTGGAGCAGCTGAATGTGGAACCATACTGTGAACTGGATCACTGTCTGAGTGTCCTCTTGCAAAAGGATGGTGCCGGCTGCAATTTTGTACGTGCTGAGAGAGTGAGCCTGGAGAAATGAATTCTGATGTTTTTAAACATCTTTGTAGGCTTTTATTACATGTGCATTGAGATACCTCAGACATAAATATCCAGAAATTTGACAGTATTTGAAATCTAATATGAAGTCTAAATCTGAATTTTTTAGCAAACTACTCAGATTTTAGAGGTGAAGGTTGAAGTCCAGAATCTGAAGACCACTTCAGCTGCAGAGCAGATGTGACTAAATTAAAATTATAGCATTTCTGCTTGGATGCAGCACCAGGCAGTGTATACTGTTTCGAGTAACATAATCGGTCATGAGAATTTTAGAGGGTGGAAATTCTTACTATAAAATCTAGAATAAATCTATGTATTTAAAATACTGAGAACATATTCCCCTTTGGTTTTCTATAGTTTTTATTGATGAACTTCAGTTATCATTCTGGGCTTAATTTTCCTCCATGCACTAGAAGAAATTTGGGCTTATTAAATCCCAAGTCTTTTCAGCGTCTATCACAAATGTAAATGAACAGTCTGTAGTGTTGCATGCTCTCTGTATTGCTCTGATGATCATGTTGCCATGGTGATAACAGAGCATACAGGTTCATGAGACAGTATTAGTAATGCAGCAGTTTGAAACTTAATCAATGTACTGCTACTTCCCCGTATTTCAATATCACTTCAGGAAAATTGAATTCTAGTCAGTTGTCAGTCCAGTTTATTTCCTACGGATTTCTTCTACCAAATGTCTCTCTTTATTCTAGGCACTGATCATGATATAGTAATTGAAATCTATAGTGGTCTGTCATACTAATTATATGGCTTTGTCTTGTAGCAGGCAATCTTTGGCTTTTGTATTCAGCAGCAAACAGGTGAGAAATATTTTGAGCTAAATACTTAAATTATAACATCTGTACAGAAAATTTTTTTTTGAGAAGATTAGGCTTGGATAGTTTTGTTAATTTTAAAAAACTTTAAGCATGATGAAGAACTGCAAAATGACTGTGCCTATTAGAATTAGCTAACAAGCTACAGTAAAGCTGACAATGAATGTTGTCTCCTACATCTTAAATACATTGATGAAAAGGTATTTTACCCTTGTGAAATATTAATAGAAAATATGGTCACAGCAGTAAATTAGATTCACTTGCTGCTCAGAGAATTTTAACTTTTAAAATAATGTCACCAAAAGATTTTTGATAATTATTCATCTATTGATAGTATCATTAAAGGCAAACAGGGAGACAGGGATCTATGTACTATTAGAGATGAATGTTGATATGCAGTTAAAAAATGCAAATTCTTCACATGTGAATAGCTTTTATCACATTTGTTCAAGAGGAGGATAAAACCCTTATGTTTTCTGTATGTATATTTATAATTTGGTTTTGGTTTTTTTGTTGATTTGTGGTTTGGTGGGGTTTTTTTGGTTTTGAGGGGTTTTTTTTGTTTTGTTTTGTTTTGTTTTTTCCAAGTGCCACATTAATAACATTTAACATGCAAGGTCGTAAAAAACCAAATTTATACCTAGAGTCATAAACCACAAAAGCTGTTCTCTGAAGATTTGTGAAATCAGAAAGCTCTGTACATGCATAACACAACCGTCCCCAGTCTGTATATAGGCCTGTAATTAATTTCAGAGCCTCTTCTTATACCACAAACATTCGGAAAAAGCTTTTATTCTTTTATGAGGATTAACAGCCTGCAGAGGATACAGTCAGTTTGATAGGCTCTCCAGGGTCACTGCTAGAAATGGCATGTCAGGAAATGTTGAAACTGAAATTAAACTATTGCAAAAAATGTCAGTTCAGAAAGTTTTCTATGCTTTCTGTAGCTAAGCAGTAACATTTATGTGCAACTGGTTACAGTTCTATGGCAGTGATACTTTAAATGTCTGTAGCTCTTTCAATTTTACTTGAATGTATTTAATCATCAGTTTGTAAAAAACCGAGACATTTGTCTGATTAGACCAAAGACCTGGGCAAAAGCTGCCGTTACCAGGTTACAGACCAGAAAGTGGGGCACTGAGAAGGGATCTGTCTTCCATTGGGTTTTTTGGGGAGTTGTCACCTTGGCAGGAAACAGATGTCCTGAAGCCCTTGCTCATGATCTCCTCTTCTAACATCTGGAACATGTTTGCTCTTCAGGCCTGAACACCCTACAGTGCTGTGGCACACGGATTAGAGAGGACAGAAATTTTAGTTCTGTGTGTTGTTTTAAACTACTAAACTAAAAGCAGTTTACATTTACTTAGTTATTTCCATTTGGAAAGCATGGATTATGGAAACACATAGATTAAACCCCTTAGAAATACATGTGAATTGACTGCAAGGTTAACTAGTTTATGAAATTTTGTGGATAAAATCAGCCTTGTTGACTCAACACTAATATGTTGCAAGTGTAGGATCTATGTCTTACCAGGTATTTAGAGTACAAGCTTTCAGAAGTTATTTAGCTTCAGTGCTTTGGTTTCCCCAACCAGTCAAACATCTTTCTCAAGTTATGTTGCAGGGCTCCATTAATTCATGGATGAAGTGACCTGTAGTGTGCGGCGCTCTCCAAACTCCTTACACAGAGACTTACTGCATCTTACACGATGTACCGAATAAGTACTTCTGTGCTGAACATGTGCGATGCCTGTAAGAAACCTTTATCACAAAAACAAAGATTCAGAAGGCAAAATGTGACCTGATGGGAATACAGGGCGGAAACTCACTCTGAGGCAGACCTGGAGGTACAGTCACTCCTTGTCTCATTTCAGTCCTCCAAAACAGCTCTTATGAAAGTTGCCAGTAAGAGACTGGTTTGAGGACAGCTCATCACACCTAAAAAAGTGAAGGTAAAGAGCTGTTGCCTTTTCTTCACTGCTCTGCTCTCACATGTAGCTGTTGTCAAAAATCTGTAGGGCAGTAACGAGTCGTGCCTCTAAAGAGGATGTGTGCACAAGCAATGTGTACAGTCAGACCCAGTGAGTTGCAGTAACTGCTCTGTTTGACTCCTTCAAAGCTCTGAATCCCAAGCAACCATATAGTTTGCCCCTCTGCTGTCTCCCCTGCCTTCAGATAAGCCTGCTGTAGTTCAAAAAGTTTCTCAGGGAAATGCAATTAGTAACAAGATTTAATAAAAGCAAACCAACTGAATATGAGGAGAGGAGTCGTTATTCTTTTGTTCTTCCTGTGTAATGTAAGATAATAGTGAGAAAGCGATTACATTACAACTAAATGAATTAAACAAAGCTCCAAAACATAAATTAGAATTTAACTGTGCCATTAAAAACTAATTTAATTTGCAACCCATCATTACTAGATAATAAAGACCTACTGCAAAATGCACAACAATCTCTTGTGAACACAGGAAAAAAAAGCAAGCAATAAATCTTGTTGAGCAGATGAGTTTCTGTTACATTAGTAGAGTTAAAAAAAATGCTGAATGGATGTTTTAGTTCATAATGAGAATGAGGAAGTAATGGAACAATTGGGCAGCTTAATTTTAGCCATAAATGGTTTTATAGTTAAGGGAAGACCCCAGGGAATATTAGAAGAAAATGTATGCAGTGTTGATTTTCTTGGTATGAAACCTTTTTGAATCAAAATAGCTTGTGAATTTACAGTAACGTTAAGTTAATATACACATTAGATGTTATCCTTAGTTTCAGGAAAAACTGTCAGTTGAATGCTCCAGCCAATTTATATGGAGATGTATGGCATGGAAATACATACCGTAAGTGTACATCAGAAGATACTAATTTTCCTCAGACAAAAATAGTCTTCAGGTTGATTAATACTTTTCTGCTTTGCTGGAGTTTCATCTAGTATTGAATTTGTGTACTAGCTGCAGTAGAACCTGCTTCCAGGTTTGTGGATGCAAACAAACATTTGTTCTGTTTCTGCAGTTTCCCTTTGCTTTTGATTTTCTGTGTAAACTTGTATTGGTCCTTGTTACATCTTGCAGTGCATGTCATGAAACTTCATAATCTCTGTATTTCTTGACACATTTACTGTAGTTACTGTAGGCAGCACGGGCTTTGGCGGTGCAGCCCAGGGCAGTTATTTTGACAGGGTACCACTGGCAGATGCAACAAGAGCCAAGTCCTGCAGGAACTTCCAAAAAATAGCTTATTGCCATGCTTTCATTATAGGGTAGTGCCAGCAGATGGCAGTCCAGTACTTTGCTTTTAGTCTACTAGTGGTCAGATGACAAAATTATGGTTTTACTTTTAATTCAATTAATATCATTTCTAAAAGACATGCTTTTAGCTTGATTATTCCAATGATTTTGTTTCCTTCTCTCCTCACTTTACCAAGGCTCTGGCAGGAAGTCAGCCCCTCTGCCTTCTCTTCTCTATGGTACCAGGGTTCAAACTTTATCCCTAAACTGTGGTTGTGTGTAGCTTGAGAGCGGGTGTATGGAAGTTGCTGTGTAGCCTGTCCCCGTGGCATTGGCAGGACTATATAATTTATAAGGTTCATATTTTAAGACTCATTCAGTCTGAGTAATTTTAATCAGCCTAGCTGCAATTCTCCCTGTAGTATCGTGAGGTCAGATGCTCTCTCGCCTCAGTGGCTGTGTCGTGTTGATGTATGAAGCTAAAACAGCTGCCATGCTCAATCACAGAGGCATAAGGAATGTAATTTGTAATTTAGGCCCCACTCTTGAAAACACTTTAGCACATGTAGAACTTCAGGCATGTAAGTTGTTTTCTTAACAGTTGGAGCTACTTGGGCGTTTAGTTTTCTGTAGACTTATACATGACTGCAGGATTGGGGCATTGCTGTAGTTTGGTCAGGGTGCTTTAATCACTTTGGATGCTAAGGGCTCTATTAATGATAGTTGGCATTATTGTACTGAAAAGTATTGTCTCTGACTTGTTGCAGCCACCAGGTTAAGAGTCATCAAAGAGACAATTTTCATCTCTAAGCTTGCCCGGTTCATTTTATTTTTGCTTTTGTTTATTATTTATATGTTCCCATAAATGCTTCTCATGGTGCTTCTGTTGGTGCATACATAATAGTTACTGTAAGAACATCTTACAACACAACAGCATAGACCTTGTCTTTTTAGGGGTGTGACTTTTCCTGACAAGAGGGAGTGTTTGGGAGCTAAGGGGATTCTGGAAGCTATGGCTGAGCAGAATAATTAACCAGAATCTCCTGGGCTGTCATTTTCACCAGCTTTTCCCAGTGCAGACTTGTGCAGAGCAGCGGAAGCAAATGTGCTAGAGCACTGGCGAAGGTTTTCAGAAGGAGCTTGGAATCTATCAACACACCTGATTGCATTTGGGAAAAAAAATTAATACTATTTTAAACCTTTGTCTAATATTGCTTCCCGTTCTGTCTAGACATTACTTTACACTGGTGGCAAAGTTGGTGATGTGCATTAATGACATATTCTGTGTGTAACTTTATTTACACAGCCGTGCTACTCCTGAAAAGAGATGGTCAGCACCAGTGACCAGTGCATAGACTTGCCTGATGAACTGATATAATCTGATCCCAAGGCCAAGGTTTTACTCCTTGTGTGGCTTTCCCTCTACCCAAGCTGCTTTAACATTGAAACCTTAGAGCATTAAGCTACCACCACTGTGTTTTCTGAGAAAAAAGCTAAACATAGGCTAAGAGATTGATAACTTATAATATCTCCATGGGATGATGCTTAGACAGTAGGCTTAATAATACTAGAAAAGTACTGTTATAAAAAGTTGGAGTGAGAATATGTATAAATGTACTGTGCTGTACTGTTTCTTCACTCTTGCTGTGACACCAGTCTTAGCTGAAAAAGCACTAGGATCAGCTGCCCCTGAATTAAATAATATCTAACCCTGTAATTAGTGGCATGGAAACCAGTTGGACTTTAGAGTGCATAAAATGTTGGCATAATTTGTCTCAGAATTGAAGTGTGGTGCGATACATTCTCACCAGTAAGGTGCCTTTACTGGTATGGTTCCACTGAAGAAAACAGAACTGCTTGTGTGACTCCAAGTACTATTGCAGATTTAGCCATTACATTGTTCTGGTGTATCAGGACTGGGTAGTTTATAATATGCACAACTATAACAGAAAGAGTGATTAAAAACCAGGTAATCACCCATAATGCTAATGGGCTTGTTGCCACAGAAAAGAAAAGTCAATTAAAATTTTTATGAATTATTTACACAATTTTTTCCCCCTATAATTTGATTCTAAATTGAGCGTTAGTTTAAGGTCAGAGTTTTATGTGGAGATCTGTAACCCTTCTGAGTTGCACATGCACTCATTAGCTACAGGGACGTTTGCAAATGTGCTGGAGTTCTCTGTTGTAGCCACCAGTCTATTAAATAAAGATCAGGTTCCCTCCTTGAAGCCCTGCTGCTATGTTGCTTCCTGCAGGAATGTGCCCTACACAGTTCCAAAAGCTGTCTTGGCCGAAGGATTCTTTACCAGATTTGAGGAAATGACCACCTGTCAAATTAACAGCTGCAAAGGTTGCTTTTTATTTTATTTTGATTCCAGGCAATTAGTATTCAGCCTCTAGCAGTAGCGTAATTATCCACAAAATATTTAAAAAATTGTTATATTCTCTGTGTGTATGTAATGCCTACCTTTACCTCTTGTGGTTGTTTGAAACAAATGGCAGGTGTAATCATCTGAGTAATTCTTAAGCAGAAATATTTCACAATGTGTGAAACTTCTACATGCCACCTGAAGGATATGCCTTGCAGTATTGTCACACTTGGCCCCTTTACCATAGGAGTGTAATACGTGGTACTATTTCTGACACTGCCATGATAGATTAAATGAGAGGATTGTGACATACGATATGTTTCAAACAAGTAAAAGAAACATAAGGGATGGTAACTTATTTAACTATCACAGTGGAAATAATGAAATTAGATTGGCTGGTGATTTTTCTTCTGTTGTCTGTTGCTGTGGTTTAATGTTTGCACGTCAACACAAATATCTGTAATCTGAAGGTGGCTAAACCATGCTTTTCTTGTTAGGCTCTCCTAGACAGGTGGCTCACATGAGGACAAGTGGACCACCATTGAAACTGAGCCTCTGTCTTGTCTGCAAGAAAATATAGTTTTTCCTCTCATATGAGCTTTTCTCTCTGTGTTGTCATATCTGTTGATTGTTTTTATTATTACTATTTTTTTAAAACATCAGTGTCTTCCCAATATTATTCTCATCCTAAATCCAAAACACAGGATTTAGGAAGAAAATTAACTCCGTCCCAGCTGAAACCAGGACAAGGATTTAAAACTTCCTTCCCTGTCAAACCTAGAGTGGGATCCAGATTTGAATTGTACAGTACACATAAGTTTCCTGCCTGAGGCAACATTGTGAAGGAAAGGGTCGTTTTAACTCTTGTTACTTTTTCCTCAGCTTTGTGACATTTTCCTATCTATATTTCTTAACCCTCCCTACCATCTCCTCAGAACAGTTTTTCATCCACACAAAGGAAAGTTAAGCAGAAATCAGTCTCATGGCAGCTAAAACTGTACTACTGATGAGTATAATATTCAGCAATAATGGTTTCTTACTGTTACTAGCATGGCACAGAAGGTTTGGGATTGAAACGATGTTACCGATGCTTGGGAGCTCTCCATAGCACAAAAGTTGCAGAGATAATCCTGACAGCTCTGGGATTTTGTATTCCTTAGTAAATCCTGTCTCAGATGTCAGGGTTTGGTTTTTATTTTTCCCTTTTCCTCTTAACAGTATGTTTACAGGTTTCACAACAATATCCTGGGATTTGTGCGTCTGTAAAGCCACTTAGAGTGATGTGGTTAATCTTCCTCACCGCTTTCCAGATGTATACTTTTTTTCTCAGACGTCCTAAATAAGTATTTTGTATTAGCCTATATGTCCTTGTCATCTTCTTCACATCCTACTTTACCAATTCTGTTTCATTTTATTAACCAGAGTGATATACATATTACAAATACTGCTTTCATAATACCTAATCTAGCCCAGTATTAGAAAAATCTCCTTTAATTTTTTTATGTGCTTAAGATTGTTTCTTGTCCCTTTTTTATATAAAAAGGAGTCAGCTGGCCAAATGTTGAAGAATTTCACATACTCTTTTCAGTTCTCTCTTCTGGCTAGTGCTTTTTCCTATACAGCAGCAACTACTGTAGGAAAAAAAAAAAAAAAAAAAAAGGCTGGTAGAAAGGGAGCTTTTTTAGAGAAATGTGAGTTTAGAGTGTACCATTTCCTGCACTGGAATGTTAAAATGCAAACCTTTTCAGCAGTCACCTCTCTGTCCACTGAAGATAGAGTTTCCTTTTCATGTTATTTTGACCAGAGATTCATTATCTTACCTTCTTCCAAATTGAATTGCATAGGCCACTTATCTGCCCATGATTCTAGTCTAACCAAGTCCCTGTGAATTTTATTGCTTTCCTTTTGTGTATTTGTTGATTCACCCATTTTGTATCATCAGCACATTTCATCACTTTACTGCATTTTCCTCCTTTCAGGTTTAAAAAAGGTAAACAAAATCAATACTAACATTACAGTATTCCACAAGTCAACTCCTTCCCCTTGGAACTGCTTCTAGTCATAAGGACCTTCTGGCTCTAGTATGCTGGCTAGTTTTTATCAATTTAAGCAGCTCGTCTCCTGTATCTCACATGAAAGTGATTATGTGGCAATTTGCAAAATATCTTACAGCATTCTTCATTAGAAGTCAAACATTGCTTCCAGTCAGGTCTGAAACAGGCTGACCAAAAAGTTGTGTAAGCTCTTTAAAAAGCAAACAAATTCAGAGAGATGGTCCCTAGAGGTTATTTATAAAGAACAGAAGAGCTCTAAAGCACTTGCATCTGCTGCCTCTTTGCTCATTCTTGTCTCTGTGTTGTGAGGCTCTTCTGTATATCATTATATGACAGGACAGTTTTTTTAGCTGGTGAAAACTGGTGAAGCTTGACTAGTGTCAATGGTGTTATGGTAATTTGTGCTTGATTAGCACCTGGCTCAGGCTGCTTAAGTGATGAATGACGGTGCCCTGCCATGGTGATATTTGCTATCCCTGAATATGATTTAGTGACTTAGCTATCAAGTGTCGTGGTTACATGCATGCGTGATCATCCTCCATCGTGATCAAACTGAAGATACTCTATACCAAGAAGGCAAGTCCCTGACATTTGTGCAAGAGGAGCAACTGTTAACTCCACATGAGTAATAGACTGTTTTAACTCCTTGCATTGGTCACTAAAGAAGCTAAACAAACAACATCAAACTGCTGCTTTTGCTTTCTCCAGAGCAGACCCAGACTATTCTCCAAAATATTTGCAATTACTATAAAAATAAACATGTCTTACGAAGTAATTAAGTATTCCATTGCAGGACTGCCAGCTATGGCATGTTTTACCTGGTATTTAATGAGAAGCCTACACATGAACCTACATCTGGAATGAGATTCGTTAGTCAATGAACCTATGAGGAAAGGGCTTGTGAAAGGAGGGAGTTCTATGCGTGCCTTTCTTTTTTGCTAAAATGCACAACACCAGCTAGCATGAATGAATATGTTCTAGGGAATTTCATTTTGAGCAAGGACTGGATGCTGACATGACAGTTACCTTTACAGTGGGCACTTGGTCTCGTTATACCTGTCATTTCAGAAAAAAAAATAATAGTAAGGGACAGTCTATGCTTAGAAATAGAGAGTTTCAGTAAGCAAGACAAAGTCTGGAAGTGAGGGAAGGGAAGCATCAAGACGAAGTAAATTGATTATAGTCACACTGTAAGTAAGTGGCTTTAAAGCCGTTTTATTTATATCCCTTGAAAAAAAAATACATTTTAAGTGAGCCTTCAAAAAAAAGCTGAGATTCATATCTTCATGAAGCCCAGCCTATTATATCCAGTGACATGTACAAATCAAACCAAGTTTCTTCAGTGCCCTTTGACTCCACAATAAATTCCAGACACAAAAGAGATGCTGTCCTTTCATTTCCACAATATGAATGTTATCTTCCTTTCTATTTCTAGTTTGTGCACTTGTGTCTGACACTAACAGGACTGTCTGTTGGCAATAATGCCTAAACCAACTTCTGATGTAAAATATAGTGGACGAAGGGCTGGTCTGCGTGTTGCAAGCATTATGGGCTGAATTTATTTGCCTTAAAAAGAAGTAGTCTGTACTTCTCCTTCAGTAGAAGCAATACTGTGTTTACAACTATCTGGCTTTTGACATTTACCTGATTCAGTTTTAATGCTTAATTGTTATAAGGTGAGCTCTTCTTTTTTGTCATTATTTCAGGAGTGCCTTCGAGGTCTCTGGACAAAGTAACAAGCAGGGTAATGGCAAAGAGCCTAGCCTAGCCACGTTTAAATCTTTGTCCTTTCACAGTAACTCTTCTTATGCCTACTGTTCTCTCCCTGAATTGCACAGCTTAGTTGTGTTTCTCAGCAAAAAGGACAAATTGGGGCTTAAAGGTGCATTGGGGATTTTTCCTCCTGACAAGTCTGTTGGCTGTAATGAATTGAAGCAATGCCTTCTGCATTTTGCAATGCGTTTGGTCTGGAAGACCATCTAGTCAGTCAACCACTTCATTCTTCTGTATTCTGTGTTTCTTAAGGCTCCATCAAAGTGGTGGATTCTCTGTCCTCATAAACCCATCACTCTGAATTACTGTGTTCTTCCATCCAGGAGTTGTCAGTGTTGCCATTAATAGGAATGAGAAGACAGCCATTCACCTCACTGAGGCCAGTTCTTGGCTTAGTGAACCTTCTGGTTTGCATAAATAGATTCCGTAAGCTTGATTCTCTATTGCTTTCACCTTGAGTAGCCACCCATGCGCATATAAAATGAGTGTTCAGTATGGTCTCACTGAGCGTCCCGTCAACTAGTGCAGGGCAGTGTGGAATCAAATGTTTCTGATTTCAGTGTATTTCAGTGAAAATGAGGAATGTTTTTTTCTGGGTATAATTTCCTTGATAATCATGTTTTGAGGTGCCATTCTTAGTCAGGAATGAAGAGTATAAATAATTCAGATACTGTACTTTGTAATTGTATAATGCATTATGTTTTGCATATTCTTAGCTGGAATATAACCACCATCATCTGTTTCTGTGCAGTATTAATTCACTTCTGCTGCCATAGAAGGAAAATACCTTGCACAGACTACCTCACTGGCTAGCTAAGGAGATAGACAGAAACTAATTTACTAATTTTGTTGATCTCAAGATCTTTCAGCCCAATGGGACTTCACAAAGGAAGCAAACACAAATTGTGCTGTAATATGAAAAAACATCCAGGCACTATTTTATGTCTTCTTATTATGTGGTTGCTGCTAGGTTCATACTAGCTGTCCTTAGTCCTCAAATAGGTTTTGGTTTTGAAATTTTCAGGGAGTCAGTAGACAGAGGAACCTGTGAGCTCCTGTTAGCTGTTACAAGTCCCACATTGCTCTTTAATTAGCAAGTAAATAACAGTGATGGAGACCAAGAGGACCACAATTCACACTGAGTGTTTTTGTGAGACAGCAGTAATGAACTCTCCCTTTTGAGGTGCATTAGCGATGCAGTTTCATTACTTGCTGACTGTAGCCTAAGTTACAAATTAATTTCTTTTGTTCCAGATGCGGTTAGCCATGTACCCATGTGTCTTGTGAATGTAACCAGATTAGGTGCTGGTAGTGAGGAACGCCTCTCCAGTTTTCATAGCAGCTGACCCATCAGGTACACTAAATGGAGTTAATTTGCTATTTGGACAGAGGCAGAGTAAATTAAATTGGTCAGATTAAAGTAAACTGCTACTAGTAATGTATTTCATGGGTGCCTCCTGCTTTCTGTCTGACTTCGTCTCTGTGAGGCTACTGCATATAAAACACTCAGGAAAGAAGTTGTTACATATTTGAAAGAGGGAAAAAAATCATAGCCTGAAATAACACATTCTTTCTTTCTAACTGACAAGCAGTATCAGAAAGGCAGCTGCTGGGAGCATAGCATATCTGTCGAAATGTAAATTGTTTGTGACTGAAGCACCCTTCTGCAAAGATACAGCACCTACTTCTTCAACGGAGCTGCTTTGTAACAAAACTGTACATATATCATACCTTATTGTAGAAGAGTCTATAAGTGAGCCTTCAGAGCTATCTCCCATGGTTTCCTTAGGATTTATGGTAAATTATATTCCAGGATATGTTATTTTGAGTGCAAATTACTAGAAAGTTGGTTTAATAAAATGGACAGATACAGTGAACCTGAATGGAGCCTCTACCTTCCCCCAAAACGGCATCAGAATGGAAATATTTTGACTAACAACCTGATCCTCCCTTTCAGAAAACTGGCTGGTGCAGATTTTCTCTAGATGGCAGTGGAGCTCTTTCAATAACGGATCTGCTTCCTTCCCCCACTCTCCTTACATTTCTTCTGGAGACTCATTTCCAGCTGTACTGCACTATGATTTAACAGGGCTTTGATGCTGTAAGATGTTGGCGGGCACAAATCAGACTTTTTTTTTCTTTCTAAAAGGATAATATACTGCTTTTTCAAAGTCAATTAACACTTAGGGCAAATGAAATGGGGAGAGTTAAAGGTCAATTACTAAAGGATGGCCACGAAAACCTTTCTGGTTTACACAGCATTCATCCAGGGACAGCAGATCACTGGGAAAAGAAAGGAAATAGTAATTAGCTCATTTCATTTCTTGATGGTTACCAATAAGATGGTTTAATACAGCTTATCTGTTTTATTTTCAATCAAGTGTGACTGGTGCTAATAATCATTCTGTGCAGCCCAAGACTGTGTTGTTTCAAGGCATTGTACCATCATCACAGTAGCTGGGAGGTTGTTGTGGCAATTTGTGCACCAGGCAAATGTTAGCATAGAGAACAGCATTAAAACTTCAGGTTTGGAGTGCACTTCATAAGCTTTATGTGTGAAATAAATATTGTAGCTGGGCAGTCCAGCCATTAAACAAACAAGGGCATGAAAGAGATGAAGAGTGAGTTCCATTTTTACCATCATTCATCATACTATTTAAAACAAGCAGATAAGTTAAAACTTGGCCTTTGAAGGTATGTGATGTTGATTCATTGGCTTACCAGCTGCTGGCTTTTCATGTCATGACCGTGATGCTGTTTTACAGGTGAACTGCTGTGGACATAAAGATTTTATCAGCCAGGGCTCCAGTGCTGCTTCGACTTATTGGCCTTCATGTTACTCATGTGAGTCACTCTGACACCAGTGAGGCAACTCACGAGCATAAAGTACAAGCAACATCTAAATCCTTTTGAGATGTGTGCCTTGTTTGGAAAAGGGAGATGAATGTCAAGAGAGCATACAGCTTAAAGGAAGCTTTAACAAAAATAAGAATAACCCCAAATTAAAGGACCATTCATAACAAAACGAGGTAGCAGACTACTGTCTTGTCAGTTTAATGGTGACTCTACATGAAAATGGCCAGACTTGACTTGAATCTGTGCTTTCCGCTTGCCTTTTGTGTGTCGAACAGCTTTCCAGGCAAGACTCACACTTAAGATTGCAGTCACAGTTCATTTCTATCTTTTTTAAAATAACTCTGCTGAGTTTAATAACCTTTTCCTTTTTGAATAAGGAGTTTCTGTTTGCAGTCACATGAAAAGAAAAAAAGGCCAGTGCTACAGGCAGCAGGAGATTATTTCATGCCTACCTACTCAAAGAGGGTTTTACAAGAGCACAAGAGCCAGGCAAAGCACATAATGAGCAAACTCTTGTGAGGTAAATTATTATTTGGGATTCTGAATGGGCCCTTAATGTGTGGGGGAAACTATACTGAAAACTAGTTGTGTGTGGCACTTGACTTGCAGGTAAGTACCGACTTATCTGATGGCTGTCATCCCTGCCTCAATTCACTGTCTGTGACAGCAGGGAAAGGAGGAAAAAAATGCTGGACCTAGAAGTCATGCTCCCTTGTTTGCTGCTCTGTCAGAGAGACAGACTGCTTTCTAGCCATGGCAGTGTCCATGTGGTGCACTAATTGTCTGCCCCCACCTACGTGCAGCCAGCAGTCTTTGTCCTTTTCATTTGAAAAGCACAGCAGCCCAGCTCTCCAGCAGCAGGCACCGAGGCACAGTGCTTAATTTGTCTCCTTGAGCGTACAAAGGGAGCGATGATCAAATGTGGAACCCCTGTTCCTGGGCTATGGACTATATGCCACTTTAAGGATATACATAAACTTCTGTTGTGGCAGCGACTGTAGTGCCGTGACGCTTGAGCCAGATAGAGTACAGAGGCTGCAGGTATCTGCAGGCGGATCCAAAGTGAGCAGTTTTGCTGGAAAACATGGCAGCTTTGTGGGTGTAGTGTTTTCTGCAGACTGATTTGTCCTGTTGGGAAGCTGAGAGGCGGCTACTGTGTCTTTCCAAAGAACTGTAGCACAGAGGGCTGTTTTGGTGGTGGGTCTACAGCAGCAAAACACTTGCCCAACTTTTTAGGCAGGTTTTATAGCACCCGCTAAACTATGTACTGGTATGGAGTCACGCCTAGCTTACATCTTACTCTGATGTTCGTGTTTGGCCATATCCAGTTATTTTCCCAAAGATTTTGTTGAGGCAGAAAACAAGGGTTTCAGGATGTTTGGAGTGCTGAATGTCCAGAAAACCGGAACGTGTTCACTGCACATGTTCACATCAGTTGTACTGAACCTACAACTGATCTACGTACGTATCGCAACTCAGTGCAAGGGTCACGTGTGTGGAAGAGTGCACATGTATCTTTTTGCTGGGAAAAAGGCCAGCTCTGCTGGGGTTGTCTCAGGCTTGTCACTGTGATGACCCTAAAGCAATTTTGGGGAATATTCCTCAGTGTGAATCATTTCACCACAGTATGTCTTCTGTTGGCCACATATTGGGGAGCAAGAAATTCTGGCAGAGCATGTCTGTAGGTACCTACGCAGGGAGATACAATTTCCCACAACCAGCATAATTGTGAGACTGACTCCCCTCGTTCCCTCCCTCCCTCCCTCCCTCCCTTTTTTGGACTTATTTTGTTCTCCTTTGAATGAGATAAGATCTATACTATGCTATTAAAGAAAAAGGACATTTGGATGCAACTTTTGTCTTCACAGCTTTGAATTGGTAAGCTAGTGAGAACAGCTGTTCTTTATTTCAGCAAAATCAGGAAATGCAGAGATGAGCAACAATAAAAAAAACCCCTGGGTGATCAAAACCAGTCCCTAAAGCTTTGTTTGTGTATACTGTCTTTGCATCTGAGCCAGCATCTGTTGAAATCAATGATACCTCCTTTTCTTTGTTGTTGATGGAAACAGCTTCAGGCAAAATTGGCAAGGTATGTTAGACCACATTTTCCCAGTGTGTTATGTTTTAGGGAACTCACTCTCCCACCAGCGTATGCGGCATGCACTCCATTGTTTTACATAGAGTGAGTGAGAAATAGATATACTGCAAGCTTTTAAACTATTTGGTTTTAGTGTACAGATTTAGCAAATTCTTTGGAAATATATTTTCAGTACAACTTCATCTAAACCTTACAAGCTAGAAAAAATACAGATTAGTTACAGTTCTTCTCTGCAATAGTAAGTTTCTTTTAAAAAAATGAAACCTTTCCTCATGAGCTGATGTCACGGTTCATTTCAGGAAATCTACCAAAATAGATGCATGTAAAACAGGACGGCATGTGGCCATTGCTATTTCAGACTCCTCATGGTTCTACTTGTGAGCCACTCAGATCAGTCAGAACCTTTCAGAAAACATGCATTTTATTCTGAAACCCAAATGATCAGGTAGCTGGAGAGAAGTGATTTATGAGAAAAGATTAAAGTCTTCTAAGAGTCAGTCAGTAATGCATTTGCACTCTTCGCTGCTTTGATCACTGTTGATAGTAGGGCCAGAGCTATGAACATCTGTTTACAGGATATTTCCAGTTTTTCAGTATTTCTGGTGGATTGTAAGGAGAGTAACGAAAGTGAATTTAAAATAACAGAATAAATATTTCATGGCTCTTAATTTGACAGAGAGGTTTTTGTGAGTTGACAAGGTTCACTAATTCATCTGCTGTTCTGGGTGGAAGATATGTCTTTCATTTTCATTCAGGCTATGAAAGAAACAACATTTTGGTTTCCTGACTTCCTTGGAATCTGCTCTCTTGTGCCTCTTGCCTATTATAAATAGGGTTTGGATTATTGGAAATTATTTTCTGGGTTTTTTTGTTAGACACTGGGCTAATGTGACAAGGTAAATAAGCATTTAAAAAAACCCCACAGAGTTTGTATCTGTTTCACTCATGCTTTGTGTAGTTAAGAAGATAATTCAAAAGGTCTGTGAAGACGTTTCTTTCTGGAATTAAAAAAAAAAACATGGCATGAGGAAAAGGAAGTCTAATCACCTGTCCCAATGCCATTTCTTTGCCATCTTGGAGCTAGGAAGAAGTCTTAGGGTATCAGAAAACCCATGGAAGCCTGGTAAGTTATGGGCCGCACAGGCTGTCAGGACTGGGAGTATTCAGCTTTTCACAGAGGAAGACCCTGAAGGGTGATTCTTCAGGAAGGTTTAGCTACAGGAGTCTCTGGGGGGAGGTAGAGAACATCATGAGCCCAAGGTGGCAGGTGTGTTTGTGGAGGAGCCCCCTTGATAGAAGGCTTATGGTAGTCTCCTTTCGTCAGACAGATCTACAAGAAAGAAAGGAGAGACTTTTTTTTTTTTTTTTTTTCAAAGCTGTTTTGCAGACCAGCTTGAAAAGGAGAAGGAGAGAGGCTGTGATAGCAATCTGCATCAATGGGGAATTTAACTGAAATAGTTTGTCAGTCTCATCTGATGCAGCAGCCAACAGACTGTGGTTATCTGTATAGGATTTGAATGTTAAAGGGGCACTAAAGATCCTTATCCACTATGAAATAGGATTTGAATAAATATAAGTTGCTTCTTTGGTTCAAGCCACCCCCAGAAATGGTTGCTTACCCATGTGGAAACAAACTCTTGTTTATTTGTATTTGTCCTGTAGCCCAGAGATCCCTGAAATACTGTTGGAATTTGGAGCAATTAATTAATTAATCAGTCACAAAAATGGGTTGACTATGAGGTGGCTTTTTAACATAGCCCTAGTTCAATGTGCTTGGAAAGTGAAATACCCCTACCTCATTCTGTTCCCAGTGTCAGACTCGGAACAGTAATTATCATTCTTTTTTTCTCATGGAAAGATATCATTCAAAAAAGCCTTATTTTTCACTTCCTGAGGGAAGGAGTAGTACTCAGGTTTTACTTTTTTATTTTATTTTCAGCAATGCTTTGATTCAAGTGCCAATTAAGCAGCACATATTGAATGATGCTGAATTTATCTTATGCAGTTCATGTGGTATTTATGTCACATTTCCTATGGAATGAGTTTTAAGCAGAGGATTTAACCATACCTTCCTTGTCAAGCAGATACAGGTTGATTTTCTGAGGGTGCAATATGATGTTCTCACGCTGCTGAAGAAGTGATCGATGACGTTCTTTCTTGACGCACTTTAGAAAATCTATGAGATCGTGCATTTACGTTACTCTGGATTGAGTGTTGCATGTTTCATCATGTGGTTCTAAACCTTTTTTTTAAAGGGAGGAGCTCTTTTCTTCTTTTTTTTTTTATATCATAAGGAATTATGTCGAAGAGAATATAGAGCGTGTCAGAATCCTTTCAGATTCATCATTTCAATATTTCCTTCTGCTACAATGGTTTAATTAGAGTAGTCTTCTTTTGGTATGGACTTTTGTATATCTTTAATGAAACTGAAGAGCATGAAATGTGGTTTCCCTGCTTTTAAATGAAGCCACTTTTAGAGAAATAAAATGAGAAATGAAGAAATTGTTGAAGTCACAGTGCATGAAATTAAGAGAGCCCTGACTATATTGGCAACAATTTTTTTCTTTAGTATTTTGATGACCATATAGCTAAGTGGTTGTGAGCTAATTGTGAAGAGATTTTCTTGTTTTGGTTCATAAGCCTTTGACGGTTCTGTTGGCTTCGGGTTCATTTGAGTGATTCATGGTCCCGATCCTGCAGTCGTCTTGGGGCAGATGGAGCTTTGTGTTCTGGTGGAGCCTCGCTGGCTCTAACTATACATCTTCTATGTACAGGAGATGTGCTCGCAGGCAGCTGCATTGAAATCAGCAGGGCTCTGCACAGACCCGTGTGTTTTCCTGGATACAAAGAGTTGCAGGATCGGAGCCATTGTTAGGATTTTTGAAGATGTTCACTGTAGTTGGAAGTTCCCAGTCCTCTGTGAAAAATCTGGTCTAATGCAGTGCGGTGAGCTAGCCTTGGCGAAGGGCCAAACGCCCACCCAGCACCTCTCTCACTCCTCCTCCTCAGCAGGACAGAGGGAGAAAACAAACAGGACAAGAGAGCTCATGGGTTGAGGTAAAGACGGGGAGACTACTGTTGAGAGCAAAACAGACTCAACTTGAGGAAAAATTGTTTATTGCCAATTGAAATAGAGTACTGAGAAACAAAGACAAACGTTAAAAGAATGCTTGTCCTCCCACACACTCCCAAGCTCATCTTCACTCCTTTGCATTCTCTACTCTCACAGAGCGATGAGGTGTTACGTCATGTTCTGAAAAATGTGCTTTTTGGAAGTATCCCCCATGAAGAAGTCTGCTTGTTCTGAAGCAAGCTGATATTTACATCTAAAAGAAAGATTGTTGTTAAGTTATAAAGAATTAATTCAAAAATGCTCACTACAGCAGTTTCATTCTCCAAATTGCACTTTCATCTAAATCAGAATGTTTCACAGAAATTTACCATTTTGAATTTAAAAAAACATTTTCTAAAAGTACACACTCAAATTGAAATTGCATGGTACTTAGACATTTTGTATTAGAAATCAACTTAATGTCTATGAGCGTGTGCTTAATACCGCATAAGCAAGGGCACACCAGACTGTGTGTGGCCAGCTGGTGTGCTGAGTACAGTAGTACTGTTGTAGAAGATGGTACCTCATGTGCTTTCGTTGCTGCCAGTCAGTCATGGCACAGACTGCAAAATGCAGAATACCTTTCATGTCTTCTAGCAAACTTTAGACTCTTACAGGGCTTCTGGAGACTCAAAAAATTACAAAATCCTGCAGGAAAAGGGGAGGAGAGAGAAATTAGGTTAATTAAAAAAAGCTGAGGCCTTAAAAAATGGGAGAGTAAAATCAATCAAAATTCAATAGAGTTATCAATCAAAATTCAGTAGAGTTAACAATGAGAAAGAGAAATTGAACATTCTGAGAGTCTAAAACAAATGTGGTGATTTCAAAATGCTACCTTTTTTGACTGTTTTTGAGGTATTTTTTATTTTAAATGGAACAGAAGTTCTGACTTTCCACCACCAAAAAAAAACCACAAAAACTGAGAGATGTTTTAATGAATAGAGTTCTAATTTTGAATGAGTACTCATCAGAAAGGATCAGTATTCTACCATTTTTGCTAAACAGAACATTTCTTTTTAAAGCGCATTGACAGGTGTCAGCTTCTTTTGAATTGTGACATTTCCCCATTCATTTTCAGTTTTGTGTGTCTCTGAGCACTGTTTCAGCAACCTAAAAGACAAGGTCCGTGTTCCTGATGACGGTAAAGTCGTGATTCAGCAGTCCATTGGTATCAGCAGTGTTCTTGTGCTGCTGTTGAACTTTACATACAGACTGGCTGACCTCAGTGGGACTCCAGTGCTGTCCTGGTTTGGGATCTAAATCAGCACGGTTTCCCTGAAGGCAAAGGAGATGTGTTGGTTTAACCAACTGAAGATCTGGCCTCAAATGAACACAACCTTATACATTTAAATCAAAATTCAGTGCTGCTTCTGCTGTTATAATAGATTTAAACACATATCTCCAGTAACAGCTGCATGGTATCACGTTTGATGTGCAATCAGCATAAGGAAGCTTGCAAGCTTCAGATGCCCATAAGCCAGTTCTATATTGTTTCAATGGGGAAGATGAGAAAAGACCAACTTTTCTTCATGAGGGTGAAGTGGGAATCCATGAGCTGTGTTAAGAATTTGGTGGAGAAGAATATCATTTGGTCATGGAATTTAAACCGTTAGCGATGGAAGCTTGAGTGTGTGTGGTGACTAAATGGCAAACCACCAACCCCTGTGAAAAATTATGAGTCTTCTTCCTTGTCTTGCAAATTAAGGATCAATTCATGTAACCAAAAAATTATGGTGAATCCGGAGTACTGCTGCATGAGAATGGAAATAATTGTTTGTGTTTTTCATGAGAAGATTGCCAGTTTGCAGGATTTAAATTGCATGCAAACAGTTTTTTTACATCTCTCATTGAAGATGTGTTGTCTTTAGGGAGGGTTGGCTTGACATTGACAAACTTCAACGGAATACAAAGGCATGAAAAGGGCTTGTGGTTGCCTGGAAAGTGAATCAGCAGCTCATACTGTGATGTTCCTTTTATTCCTAAAATGCTGTAGGATGTTAAATTTATTTCTGAGTGAGACTAAAGGTGCTAGTTACACAGCAGTGGTGTTGGAGCACAAATAGGCCATGCAGAAGACTTTGATTTCGAAAAGAAAAATCTTTTATTTTTGAGATTAAAAACTTGTACGAAGGATGATTCTGAAGTGATGGTGTTCATGAAGTTTTCTTTTTAATTAGTTTTATTTTTTAATTAAAAATAAAACTTCATGAACACCATCACTTCAAAATTCATTTTATGGCAGACACAAGGTGTTCTATAGATTTTACTATTTAAAGCTTGACACTCTTTAGACTAGGAGGTCTGTATGCATTTAAGAAGAGCTTCATCCTGTATAAACACAATTTTGGAATCTTATTTTTTTTGAGGGAATACAGAAATATGTATTGCTCATATTTATTAAAATGCAACATGTATTGCTAAATAATGACATTTTTCTGCAGTTTTTTCAAGGTTCCTGTATCTTTTTGTTTCTAAAAATTGTACACCATTCTGTTTTTTGGTTTTTTTTTAATATCTAAAGGACAGGATTGGGTTTCTTCTATACCTGTTAAGATCAGTTGTTTGGTTTTGTTTTTTTTTTTTTCAGGGGAGTCATTGCTAGGTGATACAAGATAGTGTAGTTTCTGGGAGCTGAACATTTTGTCAATAAAAGTCAAGGCATGATATAAGAAAATAAGGAAAACAGTGTGAATTCTAAAAAAAAAAAAAAAAAAGGGTGCTGTTAGCTCAAGGACATTGTCCTTTTGCTGTGGCTAAACCAAGACTAAGCTGGCTTTCCTGAAGTTGGCTTGAAACAAAGACGAAATTTGCTTGCATTTGTCTTTAGGTGCCTGTGAAGACGTACTTATTCTTATTGGAACTATGTGCTTTGGTACACGTTATATTTCTGCTAAATGAATGTTAGACTAATTTTATTGCTGTAGATATTTCATAAAAGTAATGCAAGATTACATATTGGTGTTAACTTTATTAAAAATGGTGCTAAACGCAAAACTGAAATATGAAACTAGTAACATATAACAGATTTAATTTGTGAGGCTTACAGATTTACAGAAGAGCTGTGTACTGCAGTAGGCTGAAAGTGCAGAGCAAATACGTTTGCAAGCATTGATACAATTTTCTTCAGAAAACAGAGTAAAGTATGATATTGCATTGAAAAACCTCTTTATACAGATAAACAATTAGAGAAACTAGTTCAACAAAAAGTTTAGTGAATGTTCATCATAAGATAGGCATGCCGTTGATAGTCTCTCCTAGCCTGGAGGCTGGATAAGGAAGAACGGCTTTCTGTTCTGTATCACCTACTTGCTTGTCTTCTATTTATACGAGGAAGAGAGGAGGTCAGCTAGAAATTACAACCTAGCCCGTCTTTTCAAATGGCAGTTTTTGAGAAGTGAACATCAATAACACGTTCTTAGAGACCATGAGACAATAAAGGTTTGTAGGGGCTTCTAGAAAACTTTTTGCAATGAAGATGTGTTTCCTGACCGTAAACTTGAGATTTACATTGCCTGTTTAATCATCTTGTCTGCCCCTCTTCTGAAAAGGTATAGAAAGAAATGTAGATGTAGAAGAACCATAACAAATAATAACATATGGCAGGTTGCTCAACACATTCATTTTCATCTGATTGTACTGGAGGATGACTGAGTGGGTTATTCATGCCTTGTCTAAAATAAATTTGCATTTATGAATTGGCAGAAACAGACTTATTCTCTGGATGACTGTTAAAGTGCCTGCTAGACCACCAAGGACTTCAATGACTAAGCTGTCAATGGGTATTATTATTAAATCCTAGGGACTGAAAAGCCTCAAAGAACCTTGTTACGGTTTTATGAAGATTAGATTTTTGTCATCTTTACCCGAACAGAGTTTCACCTTAGTCTGTGTGTAATTGTCTGATTTCTTACTTTGCTCATGGAGTGAGGTTCTCTGATGTACGAGTAGCCCTTAGGTGAAACATACCTTGTTACTCTAGTCAGAATTTGGCCCTTGACTCTCCTCCCCCCGCCCAAGAAACCGCAGTTTTTCATCTAGCTTTAGATCACAAAGAAAAAGAAGGGTAAATTTCTAGAGCAGAGAACCTTGCTTTATCAGAACAGCATGTTGTGAAAGCATCTATTGTGGTCATTAAGCCAAATTAAAAAGATAAGTCATTGCAATAATACTGTGTATTTCAGAAGATTACTTAAAATATTCAATATACATGCAAAGAATATGTGAGTGTATTGTATTATTTCATGTTGTAGTATCTTAGTGTAAGTAGAGATGCTCCTCTGAAGTGAAAAATTATTAGAAAAGGCACTTAGTGACTGCATAAAGAATTTTGTTTTTTAAAATAAGAATACAACTGCAAACAGGCTGTCTGCCAGCTTCTCAGAGAGGAACCACACAAGTGACAGGGCTGCCTACTGTAAAACAAAACAAAATACAGCACAATACATTCCATCATTTAATTAAATGGGGTTTTTTTTGCATTTATTTGTAATTTTTAACTACAGTTAGGGAATAGGATGTCTTGATTCAGCCACAGGTGATAACCCAAAGATGAAAATTTTTCTTCTTTCTTAAAACTCCGGCACAGCAAGCAAAGGAAGAGAGATTTTCTGTGAATATATGAAATTTCACATCAGGCAAAACTTGGGATTTTCATTGTATTTATCTAAATTATCTTTATTCAAATTGTGAATAATTTATACCTGAAGTAATACGTAATAAAAATCTTTGTTGCTTCTTCAGGTAATATCCATCATTTCAGAGAACTGGAGTAGTCTCAGAAAAAAAACAACCAGCAACAAAAAAAGAAAGCGCTATTTGGAGCAGTTTTGGTGCACGTATCAAAATGGTAAAATAAAAGCGATGCAGCTTTATATTAACGTTTCTTTGACATGGTTAAAAAAATTTACTATATAGTATACTCATCACATGTAATAGTTTTGTATCATCTAAATAATATTGTAACAGCTTTCTAGATGCCAAACTGTTGATTTTGTTGAGGGCCTTACTCTGTGTAAAACTGTTTGCTTTTCTGAAGTATCCTGTTTATGGGACCATTCCCAAGAAGGGGGAGCTCAAGACATGCCCATAACACCTCTGGATGAAATGGATATTGAAAACAAAGTGAAACAAAATCTGTGTGAAGTTAAGAGGAAGGATGAAGCCCATCTGTCCCCAGACTGGATTCCCTTCTGTTACATCTGGAAGAAAACACTATCAGGAGGTAAGAATTAATGGTGTGCTACTTCTTTCCCATTCCATTTGAAAAAGCAATACAGAGCTTTGATTTCTGACTTTGGCATACCTTCAGTTAGGTATACACTTTTTTGGATTCTTTGAAAAATAACCTGTGTAACTCAGAGGTTTTCCTGCACATTATTTTTCAAAAATTACATTGGGTTCTTAGAAGCTCTTTGCTCGGAGTTGTTTGGGACTTGTTGAGGTTAATAATAATAAAAAAAAGAAGCTGAAAGTATCAAGTAGTCACTTGTTTACTCTTCTTAGGGTGTTTGGGAGAAGCATACAATTTACTTTCTCTTGGAGACTTTTTATATGTATACCATGTTATGCATTATCTGGTGCCTAACACAGCACCTTACAAAGCAGGTCTGTATTACTTTACCTCAGCTTCTAGATTCAGCAAATTAGTTTTAATGCATGTCACGTAGACTCCGAACCTTTAACTGAAAGTACATTTCAGATACAGAAAAAAAATCAGCCTAGTAATTAGAACCCAACTTTCCTTGCATTGACAGCAGCCAAGTAATTTATTAAGTCAATGTAGCAAAGTAACACAGCAACATCACACTTGATTGAAATCTTGGCCAAGTCTGACAGATGTTTTTAACTCATTGTCAATCTCAAGTATGTTTTAATGAGTTTCAAGTGGCTGGAGCTCCCCTCTGCAGATGCCACTGTTACTGAAACTGTGAAAAGAATCTTCAGGGCAATGACAGCATGGAAAATTCTTTTGAGTAAATGGTGTATCAGAAGTCATCCTAACTAGTAGCACAAAAGCTGTTCCTGAGGATGAACCTCACTGTTTGACTATGATGAGCTTGTGCAAAATAATTTTAAATTTTCAGAGCATTTGATTCTTGAAAATAAAGGTGACATTTTGCAAGAGAGAATTCTTCAAGGGTTGCTGATAATCCCTCTTTCCACATTACTCGGAACACAATTGTGGAATAATCGATTTTTCTGCTTACTCTTCTGGGTCTGGTTAGGAGTCAAAAAACCACAAGCATATCAGCATAGAAGCAACAACAAATATTTTATATTGGTCTGAGCAGACATGATGGTGACTCTTTAACTGTGATAGGATGATGGATTCATACTGGATCAAGTACAAAGCTGCTGATTGTAGCACTTATCTAGTTGGATAGTGGTTGTGCATGGCAGAGCAGATAAATGGGACGACTGAGAAAACAAGACTGAGATGCAAGGGATGGCTAAGGTGGCAGTCCACTTAATCCTTCAGTTTGACGAGGTTTATTAAGTTTTTTGCTGGCCACAAACCAAACTGATGTAAAATGAATTTTGGGCAGACCAAGTTTTGATAGGCTGCCACCAAAGCAGACATACCTAAAAATTGGTGAAGCACCAAGTGACTGATTGACCTGACTGACTTCATTTTCCTTCTGCCCAAATTAGTGTATTTGCTTGTTCTTCCTAGCTCTTTCTTGTTTTTATGCACAACATTTGCAGTGTTAGAAGTCTAATATGTAGTAGGATATATTTTAATATTTAGATGTATTTAGAATTAAATAAAGTTACAAAAACCAGCTAATATAGAGAACAGATAAGTTCTTTTCATCCTAATTAAAAAAAAAATAGACAAGAGTAGGTTTATCTGTGAGTGGATGATAAATTTTGAACACAACTCATCATCATCTTCGTCAGTCAGTTGGATGTGAACAGTATTATGTCATTTAACTTGTTAGTTAACAGCTGTACCAAAACGTCGTTAGATTTCCCAGTGAAGGGAAGTCTAGATATTTCAAGCTTAATCATACTAGAAATCCTCCTGAACCAAAAACATTTCCTGGAAATTTGTCATTTAGAGTTTTATTAGTTTATCTCTGTATCATGGTAGTACCTACCTTCATATACATATTTTAAAAGCTAAAACTTTGTGCTTCAAGCACAGCTCTGTGGGGTTTGTTGGTTTGTTTTCTTGAGGTGCCATTTTTTTTGTTCTTACTTGTTTCTTTATCACCTTCGCAACTCATGTGGAGGGTGAAAAACTTTCCCTGATGGGCAGAAGAAGATATTTTGGAAATATGAAGCTGTAGGCTCTTTGTTAAGGTATTCTTTGTTGACATTCAACAACATTTTCTTTCTTGAAGCAGGATGTCAAATAGAGTTCAATATTGCCCAGTGTGTAAAATTCAATTTTATGTAATGCTTGCTTGGAATTGAGCATGTTCCAAAACTTCCTTTTAAAATGTAAATAACCTGCTAAGTGTGCTAACTGAAAGCTTTGCCTGCTTTAATGACTCTGTATAATGTCAGGGCAAGGAAGAGGGAATTAGCTGTGAAGAGAACCTGGCCAAAACATTTTCTGGCTTTAGGGTTTTTTGTTTGAAAAATCATGCCATCTTTTAGCTCTGGCTTACAATAGTTCCTGAGTAAAATATTCTTTCAAAATCTTCTTGTTGATACTAAAACCACACTAAATCACTTTTTGAGACCCAATTTGGGTAAATGTCTAGGATGTACATAAAGTAGTAGTATATAAAAATTTATAAGGAAAAAAAATACATAAAAGACTTGGAATTGAGTTTTAGGTCTCAACATGTATCAAGGAGAACTCAAATTTATCAAGGGATTTGTTTTAGATCCTTAAATAACTAAACTGTTTAAGTATAGAAAGATATATTTTCTGAACTGATTGTATTTATTATCAGGTAATTTAACATACATGGGCTGTTGGACACCTATGAAAGTAAGGGCTTCCTACTAACAAAAGGGTTTGTTTGGCATATGTAAGAAACAAAAGATTCATGCTTTAATTAGGTGTTGCACTGATATCTGAATTTTGGGTCTTGAAGAAATACATTAAAAGTAGTGTTTCTGAATGACAAATCCAGAATTCCCTCTACAGCAGGGTCTAATGACCTCACCTGCCCAGAAAAATATTCTTGTCTTAATCTCTGAAAACTGCATGGAAAACAACAAGCAAAACTGATTTTGTGCTAACAAGTGCTCATCTTTGTTCTTTCAGGAAGTTTGACTCAGATGCCCAACCCAGTGTCACTGGAACTTGAACTTCTATCTCATTGAGGTACGTGTGAAAATATGAGCCTTAAAATAGCTCTTACAAAAAATTCTTTGATATGTATATAAGCCAGTGAGATATCATGATTTCATTGAGAAAACTGTTGCTCAAACTAACATCTTCAGGTATCTGGCCATTTGGCTGTTGCTTACGTCAAACTTGTTGAATCTATGTAACTCCTTTTTGGATCTTTTTTCTTCTTCCAGCTTTATTGTTATCATTTGATACATACCCTGTGCATGGCTGGGGAACAGGAAAATGAGCAGTGTATGACCAGAGCTACTACTTAAATCTATGAGACTATCTTGCGGACAACTATAATGGAGAAAATAAATGAGTGCTGAAGTGATCACAGGAGATTTGGAGGTGAGAGGACAAATAGGGAAGAACTGTGTTGCTTGGTGAAATTGTGTGTAACATCAAGTATGGAACAAGGCAAGTATGTATGTATCTGTTCCACCATCAAGGCTCTGGCTTTCAGGCTGGACTGTAGAACTGGAAATTTTTCTGGCAGTGTGCCTAACCAAAGCTATGTTGATTTTCTACCATTCTTAGGTAAACACAACCTGTCACAATCAAATACACAACTTATTATTTACTTTAACTTCATTCCAAATAAGAAAGGACAAGTTTCCAATGTTTTAAATCCATTCCACTGATCTGTTCAGATTCTGTTAAGGTTACTGGCAAGTTTGCATAAAACATAAGCAAAGTTAACTTGCATTTTTACCACCTTAATTTAACGACAGGATATTCTGATTCAATTGCTCTGAAGGTAGATCTCCAAGAAATCCAGCATTAGAAATCTGGGTTCATGTTTTCACTGGAATAAACCACACTTTGGGTTTCATCTTATGAGGAAAATGAGGCATTTGTTTGAGAAGGCCCTGCTGCCTGTGAAACACATGTGCTGATTAGTACTCGTGTGTCACCAGCTGGAACTACTTAAGCTAAGGGCACTTTGTATTCTTCCTCTTTCCATCAATAATTGGGAAGTATATTTTCTGTCTACAATCAATTGCTTTTATATTCTGAGTAATATTTCTAAGTAAGAAGAAATATTAGAGCAGCTACAGAAGCTATTGATTTTGGGCAGAAAATGACCTTTCCAAATGCCAGTCCAGATGACTGAAATACAAAAAATATCTGTGACATCACTAACATGGCCAATAAACTTGTCACTTGGCAAACCAAGGAATGAAGACAAGTAAATGCAGTTCTGAATTTGGGTTCTACATGAGCCATGGCATACAGACAAGTGAAAGATCAAATGGGGCATCACATGCAAAGACCAACCTGTTGAGCTAGTAAGTGGAAAAAGCCCAGATGCATATTGTTTAAGAGAGCATCAGATGCCCTGTTTTGTTTTAGGAAAGAGATGGGAATAGCAAATATAACTTTCATTATCCTGGAGACCAACAAGAGGTTAGCAGGGCTCTTGCAGCCCATGGATAAGTATGGGTGTTGTGGTACAGTTCTAGATTCATGGGTGATGGGGTTTCAGTCCTTGGTGTATTCACCTAGATGGCAGCTATCATGCAGAAATATCAAGATAATACTCTTTAGATAGGCGTTTTTTTCAGTAAGTCTTTAAGTTATGGGGTTGCATTTGCAGGGGTCTTTCTGAGTACCATAATCTGTATCTCCAAGGATCCTTGTCAAGAGTTGATTATTTCAGCTACTATGGGAAATGCAGAATGGAGAATAATGGAAGCAAGTATGTTAGAAGTAATGTATCCAGTTTTCACTCTGCTCCTTTTACTAGAGGTCAAGAGAAGAGCCACTATAGTCTTCTGGTTACCTTTTTTATCATTATTGCTTCAGTCGTCTGTCTGTCTGGTTATAATGTACCTGTGTTGTCATTCTCAAAGAGCTACACAGATTTTTTTTGTTTTGTTTTGGGTTTTTTGTTTAGAAATTGTGCTCTGTGAAAGTTCTGGCAAAAGAAGAGGAGTAGGAATAATGATTTCCAATTTTTTTTTTTCTTCTGAAATGTGAAATGTGTTCTATCATCTTTTTGTGCTTGAGGAAAAAAAGTTGCTTCCTAAACTGAGGGACCAGCAGTTTCTAGACTAGTGATCTTAACTTGTCTGGTGGCAGTCCCATTGTTCTTACAAATTACAGGAATCTCAGAGGAAACTGTTCATGACAGGAGAGAAGGCTGGAAATAGTCAGAGATATGAGTCCTTGAGAGTGATGAAGCTCAACGCCTAGATTTTAAATAGACACTTTTATTTGTCTGAAAGTGAGTTTACCAACACGAACACTGATGTGATAGCTTAGCATCCCCTCATGTTGACAGTCTGGTTGCTGCATTTTGGAGCACTTGAAGCACATACATTTTATCTCCTTGTTGTGGTTTATAAAGCCACAGGGACAGTTTTTTCTAAACACCTGGTGGGCTGAGGCAGGGACAGGGAGGGTTTCACTCACCGCTTAGGGTCACGGGCAAGAAACCAACACAACTTGGGAAGAACAAGAAAACAACTGAATTTATTAACTCTTTACAACAAGAAGCAAGATACTGAGAGAAAACCACATCTTAAAAAGGCACTTCTCCCCCACCCCTCCCTTCTTCCCAAATCTGTACTTTCTCCCCTCCCCCCCCCGCAGTGGCTCAGGGGGGCAGGGAACGGGGGGTGCAGTCAGTCCCCGCTCTTTCCTCCTCAGGGGAGGGCTCCTCACAGTCTTTCCTGGCTGCAGTGTGGGGTCCCTTCTCACGGGAGAGTCCTTCTCAAGAACTGCTCTGGTGTGAGTCCTTTTCAAAATGGGCCTACAGTCCCCTGACAACTGCCCAGCTCCAGTGTGGGCTTCTAGTTCCAACGTGGGGTCCTCCATGGCTGCATCTTTCTTCACCACGCTGCAGGGGAAATGCTGAGAGAGTTCCCTTTCATAACTCCGACCGAGTGTCTGCATGGCTGTCTC
>NW_010143094.1:91571-107176 GCF_000699245.1 Pterocles gutturalis
CGGCCCGCGGGGGGAGCCATGGCGGAGGCTTGGGCTACAGCAGGTCGGTTCGCAGAAGCTGAGCAGGCGGCTGGATGGCCGGACCAGCCCACCCGAGCTGGGCCCTCCCCAGGGCCGTGCTAACCCCATTGTTCTGTGCCCCCTCTTCAGTATGTCATTCGCAGAGGCGCTCATTGGCTCAGCCCTGGCCTGGGGTGGGTCCAGCCTGAAGCTGGGGAAACTTCCAGCAGTTTCTTACAGGGGCTAGATCCGGTGGTACTCCTTCCCCCACTCCCCCTCCCGGTTACTAAAGGCTTGGAGCCGGCTGGTGAGGGTGAACCCTTAACAGTTACTTACAGGAGCCACCACTGTAACCCCTCACTTGCCGCCAGAGCAGACTGGGAGCTAGGGGAAACTTTTTACAGCTACTTTACAGGAGCCATTACTGTGGCCCCTCCCTGCTACCAGACAAAACCCGCCACACAAAACCATAACACTCCTGTTCCATTCCCAAGTGATGTACACCCCATAACTGAAGCTAGAATCTTAGGAATGGTTTGTGAATGTGTAGTCCTTTGGTTCTCTCTAAAAGATGCTTCTGTAGTATTTTAGGTTCATCACAAAAGACTGCCACTGTAGCCCCTCCCTTCTGTTTAGAAATTGCTGCTTCTTGAATTTTTATAGTAGGGAGATCCATGAGAACCAGCCTGGTTTCCCCCTCTTCAGGTGGCACTGTGCTCCTGATAAATCTTTTACGAGTGATAAACAGAAAAAGAAATAGATTAAGGATATACAGTGAAGGAGCTGCTGCATTAAATAAACCCTGTGCATTCAGGGGAGAGGAGAGAGAGAATAAATTGTGACTTTTGAGTCTCCTCTGTAGTGTTAACAAATCTCTCTGAGACAAGATGCTTGGCAAAGGTATGTTTCATTCATTCTCTCTGTTTAATTTAGTTGTGTATTTTATAAGATGCTGTTCAGTGTCACAAAGAGCATGGCTCCTCGTGGTACATTTTCTACACCTCCCTTCAAGTTAATGTTAACAAATGTAACAAAAAGCAGCCAATGTAGTGTATGGCATACTATTATGTGTACATTTTAACCAGACTGAAACAAACTCATGTAATTTCATTTTTTAAGCGCCTTCTAAAGCCACTGGGACTTCCAGGTTTCATATATCACTGGAGATCTGCCTTGCTGTTGTCAGAGAGCACTAGTCTTTTTGCTACAGTACCATGTCTTAACCAACTGCCTCCAGGAGTCAAGGGGATTTATGTCAACTGTTCTGTCCAAAATCACACGGGAATGTTGCCTATCCAAAGCCTTTTTGGGCAGAACAGTGACTTACTCCCTTTACCTCTGGAGGCTGAAGGGGCTGCCTGTCCCTCCCCAGAGAGCTTGTATCTGGGGTCACAAGGTTGTGAGTTAGTGGAGTAGCCCTGCTGATACATCCCTTCTAATATGCATTATTGAATACCATCATAGTTGTACATTGTGTCACTTCTTTGAACCGAAGTCACCATATTTTTTTTTCTGTTTGACTGTATATTTGTCTTCATAAATTTTCAAATTGTGTTTCTTTGATATCAGCTTCCAGCATTATAGGCATTCTTATTCTCAATGCTCTGTTAAATTAAATGTCAACACGTGATGACTCATGCTTCACTGGTGCAATCTTTCACTTTATCATGCAAGATGTGCATTTTTTTACTCCAAAATATAGCATTTAGAGACACTGCTTAGAATTGTTATGAATTTATGGCATCATGCCCAAACCATCTGTACTTCTGTGAATAAAACGTACACTCTAAACTGGAGCCCATTGACAGATGTTACTGAAAATTTTATCCTGTGATGTAACTCCAAATTTCACAAAAAAAAATCTGTCTCTATATCAGTGCTAGTATCTTCTTCGTGAAGAGCAAAAGTGGAATTTCTGGTTAGCATTGTCTGCACAGCTGGCACTAGATGAGTGGCATGGGAAGATGGAGCATCCATGAGCAATGGTGTTTTGTGATCCATAAATGCTAGCAGGACTCTTGTAAGACTGAGCAACCAGGTAGCAGAGCTGGGCGGCTGCTCTGTTTGCTTCTGAGTAGCCTCAGTGTGCCTGCTCCTGTGCCAGGCAAAGATCTCGTCCTCTAATCAGATTAATATTTCAGGTTTAGTTTTATTTTAGTCCTTAATCTGAAGCTGTTTTTTAAGAAGTCATGAGCTGCTGCAGATGGCTTTAGGTATCTCATTAGAACCCCTTTTTGGTTTCCCATAGGTGTCTCCATGCTCTACTAACACATCATGGGTACTGCTTACTGTGGAGTGTGCTTAACCTTAACTTTAAGGCTTTGCCAGTCTACAATTTTAAGAGTACATCAACAGAGGAAGTCAGGCCCCCAAATATTAAACAGACTTAAAACATTGAGTGTTAAGGAAGTGAAATATCCTGCCTTTATTCTTTGGCTTTAAGTAGTAGGTTCTTTGGAATGAAGTTAAAGTAACTCATTATGGTAAGAACCCACTTGTGACAGTTCTCGTGCCACAACCTTTGTTTGAAGTGGGAGGCTGATGGATATTTTAATATGTGACCATCTTGCATATGTAGTTTTTAGACCTAAGAATTAATGATGCTTTATAACCTCAGTGGAGAGAAGCTTCAGTGGGCTCTGCTGAAAAACCCTTGTTTGATATTTCAAACTGGAACAGCCAAAGAAAGATTAAAAAAAAAAAAAACCTGCTACAGGCTTCATCTTGCAGGCTTTCATAAAAAGGTGAGATGAAAGACAGCAGATGGATTTATCTTTTTACTTAGCAGCAAAACTACGAGTGAGCTTCATATAAACAGATCTCTCAGCCAAATATAGCTTGACAGTAATTCTATAAGATTCATCAAGTCAAAGGAAGTGATTAGGTCTGATGCCATGAAATAATGTGAAAGCAGGATATCTCATATGATTTCAATATTTCAGACTTGAGTCCATTAAATACAACTTTCTGATGAAAATGCTACCCTGTGTTGCAACAATTTTCATCTTCATGTATTCTTTAGAATGCTGCATAATTCTTATACCTTTCAAATTCTCATTTCCAGTAATCTTAAGCATTACTGAGACAATTTCCAGAGTGCAGATAATACTGTGACTTTCAACTTCTGCAAAATGGCCAAGCTAAGTTTTTGAGCTTTTAAAAGCGTTTTCTTGGATATTAGTCTAGCAGGTATGTTTTACACATTCAGGCTGTCAATATAACAGTGTCTGCAGCTGCAAAAGCTCCAGACAAAACACATAATGTAAGATATTTAATGAGATGCATCACGGTCTTGCTTTTTTCTTTTTGTAATACCCAGAGGTGGGTCTGCACTGCCATGAAATAAATTGAGGCATTTCCTATTGCATCAAGGCTCTCAGGTATAATTTATTCTAGTGTAATGAACTCTGTCTAAGCTTCTAAAATGGCAAATATCTAATTAATTACTTCTGAAAATGCATGTATTTAAAATGTGGTTAGGTTCTCATCCACTAAATCATATAGACTGCTCCTAATTCTTACTGACTCAGTAGGAATCTGATGCCTAAAATGCCTTTGTAGGTTTGACTTCTCTTACGGACTTTCACTGCTGATAGGATCCAGTAATAATGATATACCTATGTCCTGTTTTTACAAGTGACTTAAAGACGATTTGAAAAAATATTAAGATGCTTTATAATAAGTTGCATTCTCAAAATCACGTATATACCTAAATCCTGTTGACTTTACTGGAAGTTAGGTAGCTAAATACCTTCTGGATATGGTTACTTTTAGATTTTTCACATTAGTTACCAGCATATATTAAATGTAATAAGCGATGTGTGCAAGTGTTTTATTGCTTTCCTTACTTCATAGAATCACACTTGTATCTTTCTCTTGTACTATTTAAACCACAGTGTATTTTTTTGGAAACCTTTACAAGGTTTGTGTACTGTTTGATTCAGCTATCATATGTCTTTGAAATGATTAATTGATAACCAGCACCAGAAGAGGATGTCCTTGTTGATGAGTCTGGAAGATCAGGTCTGAACATGCAGCACTGGGGAGCTGAGCTGCAAGATCTCATTTACACAAACAGATGGCAGGCTGTGATGGCTTGTGCACAAGAGGAGTACTGGGCAAGCCAAGGAAGGAGCTGGTGCTATAGCCTACACAAGTTAAGCTAGTTGTTAGAGTGCACAAACTTGGCAATCTGGTAAGTGGCCTGTTGTAGGAGCTCTACTAGACCTGCGTAACGGTTGGTTTTGCTGATATTACATTGCCAAATCATGATTGTCCAGCTTCAGGCTAATGACTGTGATTTAACAGGAAAGAAAAGGTTACCAAACTTGCCAAGTTCTCTGTAATTACACTGATCTCAGGCAGAGTAATCTCTTTCCTAGCTGTACTGAAGACTAAAAATCTAAAAGTTCTATAATGAGTATGAAATTTGTGAGCAAACGAATAGCATTAGTGATGTTGGCAGTGTCTCATGGAAAAGAATGATTAATAACAATCCTTTGTACTGACTTCTTTTGTCCTGCAAAAGAGACTGTGTTCTTTAAGGGCAGATTTAAAGCAGATTTCTCCGAGCAGGTTTCTAAACTAAGCTCTTAGGGGGATGATATTCTTCGAAGGAGATATCTCAGGTTAGATATCTAACTGTGTTGTTAGGCCCTTAATTAGTGTTCTTTTCTACAAGGGCTCCTGGGTCACTGCAGGAGTCACCCTGAAGGGAGCTCTTTGTAAAGCTAGGTGTAAGTGCCTCAATTTTCAGGCTTCACCTCTGCAAAAGAAATCCTGAGCAATACGGAATGGATTAAATCTGTTGAGCTCTGTTTAATAGGGTTCTAGGGACCTTCTTTAAGATCTTATAAAATGCTGGTAAAGAGTGAGAGAAAGCAATATGCAAGAAAGAATGTAGCTTTCTTTCAACTCTTCCATAACAATTCACTGTTTCCAGAGAGGATTGTTTTAGTGACTTTATTTGGAGATGTTCCTCAGGATAACAGCTAAACAGGTTACTGAATGACTGCTTACTCAGTGAAATCAGGAGCTAGTCATGACTCTAATTGTGGCTGTTGCATAGATAAGTAAATGAAGAGAGACTTTTGGCCAAGAACATTATTTTATAACTCAAAATACCTCACAGAAAGCTCTAATGCTTTCCTTATTTTGGAGTGAGGAGTGACCTGTTCCTGGGAATTCAGGAACACATGTGTAACTCCTTGAAGATATCTGTTCTTTGTTGGCTTATGATGTTAATAGCTAAGAATGTCTTGAGTGAAGATGAGGCCTTTCAGCCAAGACTGGAAAATATGTGAAACATGAACGCAAATTTAAGATGTTGCTCAGTGAAGCAATCTTCTTGCTTTGTGGTGTAGATATAGCACAGCTTAAACAACTAATGCTGCAATTTTTTTTTTTTTTTTAATAAATACCTTCCCTGGTACTTAGAAATATAGGAGAAAAGTTTTGTCACTTTCAGAAGACTTGAGACCTAAATGAGTGGCAAATGATCTTAGTAGAGATTATAAAAGAAAAATTCATGGTGCAATATGCTGAAATGAATACATATGGCAAGCTGCAAATGCATTCATGGAACTTGCTTTTATCTTCAGGAAAAAGTCTTTCATGCCGTTCTGAATATGGATGATTATTACTTGAACGATCTATTCTGTTGAAATTTTAACTATGCTTTTGTTTCATGGGTTTTAATATGCAATATAATCACTAAATTAATTTCTCTGCCAAGAGGGTAAGGATTCTTATGAATCTCATTTCTACACATGCCATAGTAATTTTCTGGAGATCAAAGATGATGATCATTTCTTAAAAGAGTTTTTAAGACTTTGTGAGTTCCAGATCATGCAAACAGTAAATGAGGAAGTGTCAGTACTTGTCAGTGAGTTTTTGGCACTTGAATCTATTGTCCTGGACTTATATTGCTATAGATGTGTCCTGAATTGTAAATTACATATTTGATTTGATAATACCCAACAGTCTTTTGTGACTGAAAAGATAAACTGTGCTTATAGTAAATTGTACTGTACATATTGATCTTTTAGTAATCCACGATTGTAAAACAGCTAATAAACTATGCTAATAATTTATTTTCTTTCTGCAATATAGAAATTAGATTTTGAATATTTGCATTATGACTGTTCAATACCAGAAAGTGTGGATGACTTACCTTTACCTTTTTTTATCATGCTTTTCTCTCCAGTTGTTGTAGAAGAATGTGTTCCCGTTCCTACATGCCCTGCAGAAATCTGTTAATAACAAAGCCAAAAAGTGTGCTGGCCGTTGGTTTACTGTGTTGTGTGAAAGTAGCTGGTGACAGCATGTACAGCTGCTGCCTAAAATGACATTTTTTTGGCCATCTGACAACTCTTCAGTACTTGACTCCTAAGTAGTATTGAGGCCCTCAGTGCCTTCTGTATTCCTACAGAAACGTTAGACTTCAGCCAGCTTTTGAATACTGATAATATGGTTGTTATATGTGCCCATGTTGTCTTCTATCAGCTCTTTCTTTCATTTAGGGATGTTTAGTGGTGTTTTCAGAACTCCTACTATTGAAATAACAATCCAGAGATGGGTTAACGCATCTTGCTGCAGAAGGTACTGTCAGAAATGAAATAGGATCTTTCATGTGCTTCTGGTGATGGGGTCACAAACTGATTCAGGAGAATGAGAAAATGTGCTGGTCTGGCAAGGTGGTGGTGTCATGGCCTGGACCCATCCCCTCCCAGGTGATGTTGTTTATCCATGTTTATGTCTCAAACAATGGGCAGAGCACTCAGACAGAACATTTCTAAAGAAGAGGTGCCACCATGTCTATGAACAGCTCAGGGGGAGCTGTTGGAATAAAAGTTCTTTTATAAACGAACATTAGCAGGTGATTAACATTTTGAGTGATGAGCACACACCTGTTGAAGTTGCTGAGGGTTGAAGTTTGTCTCCCTGGTGGAGAACGAGCTGTCCCCCCCCAGGTGACCTGGATGTAGGGCCCCCCCGAAGGCTGGTCCCGGAACAGTATAAAAGGTGAGCCCGAACCACCCCACGGAAGGAGCTTCTACCTGCAGAGCAGACACGTTCTGGAACGAGCGGTTGGTGATCTCTGTCTTTGTGTTTGTGTGTTTCTATCTTTCTGCCCCCCTTTCTTACTTTTCAGCTCTTTCCTGCTCTTACCTTCTGTCTAATTTTTGCCTCAGATGACGATTGAATGTGCTAAGAGCAGATAAGCTGAGCAGGGTGGAATGAGAAAGGTGTCCCTTAATTTCTGAGTGAATGCCATATACTCAACTAATGGTCTTGGTTATTGTCTAGCTGATTGTGTGGTGTGAAATCAAAAGGGAAGAAAAGTTTGAGAAAATATGTGAAGAGTATCACTGCTAGACTACTTCACATCTGGTTAGCAGGTCTGTTTCTCTAAGGTCATTCTTCGGTTTCCATTGACTCACTGTAACACATTCAGAAGAAAGGTCTGGTCTGATGACTCTTTGGGAAAGAGAGAAGCCTATTTAGTTAACATAAAGGAAACAGAGCTGCGAGAGTTTTACATATGATAGTAGCTTGAAAGTATCGAGTTTTTGTGCTACTTTAGCATCTCTGTTGAAGTGTAAGGTAGCTTAAAAAAAATCAATCATCTTACCTCTCTGGGGAAATCAATATGTTGAAAGTAAATGACAATGAAATCTGCAGACTGACAGATATTTTTACTCAGCAGAGGGCTTTAGAGTGAGGAGGTGCAAGAATTTAAAAAGAAGCCAGCGTGTCTCCCTCCCTACATGGCATTATGAAAGAAAGCAGGATAATTTTCAAGTGGCCTACAGTGGTAACTGTGTGATATATCTCAACAGATTGAGATGTCATGCAGTGGCTCTGATGAGTATAAATTGTCAACATTGCATGTAATTCTGTGGCTTTTTTTGGAGCACGTAGTGTGAAAATGTCTAGGTGTCTAAATCACATAAATGACCATTTTGTCTGTCACTGTTATAGATAAAAGCCAATAACAACAGATAAAATAAATGACCTGAAATAGAATTTTAAATCAAATAACTTACCAGTTGTGTCTCTCTACTGATGACATCTGTTAAGAAAGCTCTGATAATAGCATGCAGCAACTCACTGAAGCATGCTCTCACAGCAGTACAGTAGGGAATGCCTTGCCTTAGTCCCATTACTGCTACCAGAATTTTGGGCGTTATTCTCTACCCATTATTTTGCAAATTTTACCCCATAGAGCCTCAAGCATTTGAGGGCAGAAGGGTGTCTGGCAACTGTAGCCTGAGAAATGAGAGCTGACAACGTGTCCAACTGAGAGACAGAACTTTCTCTTTAAAAAAAAAAAAAACTTGGAGGGAAAGTGAAATGAAAATATTTTGTTTTCTGTGCTTAACATATCCTTTCTGACTAGTGTTGTTTATATGATAGAAACAGAAATTAAATTTACGAAACCTTTGGAATGTGCTTACTAACAAAGAATCACAAAACAGCTCAGCTGATGCTTAGCTTTAAGCACTTGTGCAATCCTGTTGATCTGTACTAAGCTAGTGATGTAATTAAGCAATGTTTTTTAGTGTCCTTTAGTGATACAGGTCCCAAGTATCTGCTCTTTTTTTATCCCTTTTTAGTATCTATTTTACTGAAAATGATAAAATGGGATCACAAGTTTGATCTCTGCTGATTTCCTTATCCCAAAAATGTTGCTTTTAATAGTGCCTTAAGACTTTAGAGCTTGCAAAGAGAATTAGTTGAGAGTTTTTTACTGGACATTCTCCATCACAATACAAATTTATTAAACTTAGTGGTAAAAATGAGTTCTGTTAAATTCAAATTATTGACGTTTATGGTTGGAAGGAAAGACCTATTCTAGAAAAACTGTCATTTTGAGTCTTGTGTCTGCATATGGCAACATGCCACCACTCAAGGAAAAGGTTCATTATTGGACCATATTTTTAAAATCAAATTATTTTACTTATTTTTTAATGGCTCTGAGTAGCTGTACCTTGAATTTGTCAGGCTGGTGTCTGTCAGTTTATTGTTTGTCGTGAGCATGTTTGGCTGAAGAATGTAATTTAATTGAAACTCTGATTAAAGACCATTTCAGTTTTTGCCAAGTTGGTCACTTGGCAAAGTGTCAGCGTAACATCAGCAGCTCTTGCACATAAAATAGCTCGCTTTAAGGCAGTGGTGTACAGTGGGTCATATTTAGCATTAGCTTAGCTCTAATTGATTCCCTCTAAGTCCACCCCGATTTAAGCTGGCTCATTATGTTAAGACAAACCTGCATTATTTGCATTGAGGGCATCATTAAGGTTTTGGGGCATGTAACTGCTGTAACACGGCTAATGAGTGATGAGTGACATAGCACCAGGTTCAGCTGCCAAGCCGCCTCTTCTTTTTTTTTTTTTTTTTTTTTTTTTTTTTTTTTTTTTTTTTTTCTTCTTCCCTCCCCTAGGGAAAGTTCACTAAATATGTTGGAAGTTAAAACTCGACTTTTATTTGAGGAAATCCTGTGCATCCCAACAGCGTTCAGATTAGATTGCATATTATCAATATATCTTTAGCTTCAGGGACATCTCAGCTTTTGATACCATCCCTAAAATTAAAATGTGTTATTTGTGGGAAAGATATAGAGAGAAATGTTTGGGAAGTTGAAAGGTGATTAAGAGCTAATTCCCGGTATGATTAAGTAATTATCAATTGTTTTATATTAAATGCCAATATAAGTGTCTCAGTAGCTTTAAATAATATATTTCTTCAACAACTGTAATTTAAAACATTGCCATCATTTTCATTAGGGCCACCAAAACCATGCTACAGGTAGACCTAGTTTAAAAGAGATCTTATTTTTTTTTGTTTGGCTGTTTTTTATCTGTTTTGAAATTGGTTAGAATTTCAGCAAGAAATGAGGAGTGATAACTTAAAAGTTTTAGTATATCACTGTGGCGATGGGTGAGGAAAAAAAACTGCTTGTCACTCTGCAAGTATTCTGCTGCCTTGTACTGGAACATATCATGTATTGCTATTGAAATAAATTCTCTCCGTGGCTAATGGCCCTTGTCTTAGGTGAACAGAGCTGAAAAATGCCTACGTATAGCATACTGAAGACTTGTGAGTAATAAAAGTACATGTTTAATAGACACCTAATCAACTTCTCCTTGTCTGTGGGTATTTGTGATTTCAGTATTTGTGACTTGATAGTATGAAGCCATATTTTGTAAAAGATGGTAGCCTGGAATAGGCATTTTTCTGATAATTGCCCTTAATACGTTAACAGAAGAAACTTTCAAGGGCCCAGCTCTGATTATTTCGGTGACATCCTCTGAGTTAAGAGAGAAAAATGACCACATCTGTATTTACACAATTTATTCTGAGACGTTTCCACATAGAGGTTTGGATGACAGTGCTAGTACTAACAATAATGCTCTTGAGTAAGTGATATGCAGGGCTGATGTAAGCTCAAAAATATGCTAGCAATAGTTTCTGAAATTATTTTTAAGAACTCCTGGACTAACAAACCCACACCAACAAAACCAAACCAAACCCAAACTTTTTGAGGAATCCTTTCAACACTCCAGACTCAATTCTACTCGTCAGGCTTTCACTATAAAAATAACAAAATTATGTCTTTTAATTTTTGACAGTTTTATTCAGGTTAAGTTTTGCTACGTGGCAACCACAGAAGAGTGGGCAAATCTGGGTTCAAACCCCTCCCCTTCAAAACCAAAAAGTGCAAGCAGAGGGTTGGGCTGCAAACAAAATTTTACTCTTCTGTGCAGTGCCTGAGAGTTTAAAAAATATATTGTGTGTTAAAAACAAGTCTCACTGATGCTAATATGTGGGAGGAAAAACCCGTTTTTCGCACTGAAAAACAGTAGTTCTTTCTGTGAAGGAATTTTCTTTGTATTGTTCCAGTGTATGTGTAGGTAGAACAGTAAAATTTTCATTTGTGTATTTTCAGGGTTTTTGTCTGGTGTTTTGTGTTGTGGGTTTTTTTTTTGTTTTGTAATCCTGGAGTTGTGCAATCCTAAAGTAGATGTTAACAGCGGAGACATTACAAAAGGATAATGCATTTGCATGTTTGCTGATACCTGCTTAAAAGCTAAGAGAAGATCTGGAAAGTAGGGATGATGGGTCTGTATGTGGGTTTATCTACGTGTAGAATTCTTATATTAAAATTTGAATCTTCCTAATTTATGTTTAGAGGAACCTCTGGAGGTTTTCTGCTCCAAGACACTCTCCCACCCCCAACTAAAACAAGGTCAGCTGAGAAGAGGTTTCTCAGGGCCTTATCCTGCTGGGCTTTGAATATCTGTAAGGCTCTCCACAGTCTCTCTGGGCAACCTGCTCCAGTTTTTCATTACTCTTCTAATGGACATTCTTTTTCCAATGTCTTATCAGAATTGTCCTTGTTGCTCTTTTCCTTTCTTTGCATACCTCTGAGAAAAGCCTGCTTCCATCTTCTTCATACCCTTCCAATAGATAATTGAAGACAGCAAAAAATCTCCTCCAGTAAATTTGGGTTTTTTTTTCCTAAAGAAGATATGGATCTGTGTCTCTTGTTAGGATATCTTTCATTCTGAATTTGAATCAGTACTCATGCAGAGAGCTGTCAGAAGTAGCTAAAGACATTAATGGCTAGAAATAACCCCATTGTTTTTAATTATGTGGGAAACCCACAGAACAGTGGTCAGTAATTCTGAAGGGTGAATGAATATAAGCTAGTTCAAAAATGCAGTGACTATGTTTGTTTCTTTAAGGACATAACTATATTTCACTCTGAAAGGAATGTGTTGCAAATATATTTTTCTTCTGAAGTAGTACTTATTTGTGTTTGCTTGCATTCTTTATTTGTGTGTTGATAAGGTAGCCTGTGTTTGTGGACCCACTGGGCTGTTTCACAGGTGCAAAGGTGAGCACTATATCCGTTCAGGATCGGTACCTTATGGAGCATTTGGGTCAGCCTGCACAGGTGCTAAGCACCAAATAGCTGTGAAGGAACACAGGTATGAAGTAGCCAGTCTGCCAGATAGTTAACTTGTCATTCAGTTCATTTTTCAAGCTGTGGAAAGGCTAGATTGTGAAAACTTTTTTTTTTTTTCTTTTTTAAAAAGAAGCACTGGGAAAACATAAGAGGAAGTCTTATCCTTCCATAAAGAAAACTGGCTGAAAAAAAACCCCTCCATAAACCAGGATGATAAAATATATGGGAACTATAAACTTGTTATGTGAAGGAAAATGCTGGGTCTTTCACCTGTCTCTGTCTTTGGACATATTGATAAATGTTCAGCAGTGGATGTTCATTATAGTTTTTGTACTTCTAAAAGGATTTTGGCAATTCATTTCTAAATGGCTGCTAAGATAGTTGCTCGTACTATGCAAGACAAGATTTTGGAAACTAAGAAACATCAAGTCAGAAGAGGAATGTGCGGTATATTTTTCAGCATGAAACATCAGTAGTAGCGTGTTTTGCACATCAAGGTCTAGGTTGGTGATATCGAATACTTCCTGTTGTTGGTTTGTAGAGAGGAAAAGGAAAAAAAACCCAAAAAAACCTAAAAAAGCAAGACACAATAGGTAGTTGTCATGAAATTCCAGGATATTAAAGTTTTTTAAGATGATTTATACTGGCAAGCATATCCTTCTGTACCTCTCTTCTAAATTAATAGTAAAAAATTAGAAAGAATTCCCTGTTAATGGATTAATTTATAACGAGCCATTAAGGAGATTCATCTTGGCTGGACTATCTTGTGGTAGGATTTCACTGACCACAGAATATAGAATAGTATTTGTAGAAGTGCAGCAAAAGTAACGTTAATGTTTGCTATAATGTGGTCAGTTCCTGTTTGAAAAGCACGTGTGGCACAAAGCTGGTTCTGCAGTGGGTGTAGGTGTGCTGAAATGGCTCACTAGAAAGGTAGCACAGACAGTAGAGAAATCTGAAAAGTTGTTTGTTTTACATGACTCTGTACAACACGTGGATAGGCTATGTGTTCATCACTTGTCGATACTGCAAGTAAAATACAGGCAGTAAAAAGTTGTAGTACTATTTATCTTCCACTAAGAAGAATTGTTCTTGAAAATGGTTTTTTTTTTTCTTCCTGTTTCCAATATGACTGTCAACTGAAGATTTTTATTTGGCAAAATATTCTGAGTTTTCATGAGCAATTATCAGGATGCACGTTTTCTGTCAATCTCTGTGTAAAAGGTGGGTGACAGCAGCAGAGATTCCGGGTATTTATGTACTCGCATCTGTTTCAGATACCTTTCTTTTAGTTGCTCTTGTATATGTGAGAAATCAGTACTGTACTTGATTTTGCTGATGAGAGACTCATGCTTTCCATGTCACTTCAGAACACCATTCAAAGGTTAACCATGATAACAACTGCAGACATCTTATTAGCAGTGTTTTCTTGTCATCTCTGGCACTGCAGAGACCTTTCTACCACAGTCTGAAAATGGTGGTTGGTTTGCTAGTTACTCCTTTTGTAGTAGATTATATGTGCACAAAACCACATCAGCTCAGAATAAGAGCAGTTTGGCTAGATTGGAATTTTTGCTGTTGAAGGAGTCTAGTGGTACCCTGCTTCCCTCTATGGCTGCTGTTGGCGTTATGGCCTCTAGAATTTGATGCTGTAGCTCTCTTCATTATTCTGGTAGGACTCATAAAGATATTAAACTATTCTAGAAACTAGAGCTTGGATGTCAGCAATACTAAGTGTCTTTATAAAGTTTTCTTGCTCTGATTTATTAATAAAACGAGCCTTATAAATTTGTTTATAAGAAGATATTGTGGAGAATGTCATTATGTGCACTGATCTCCTGCTGTGGCCTGTTATGTAGCCAGCTGAAATTGTCAATAAAGCAAGCTGTTAGAATCATGGGGGGAAAGAAAAAGAAAGAAAGAAAAAAAAAAAAAGAGGCATTAAATGATATTAGGGCATCCAGTTAGAGAAAATAAGGAAATAAAGATAGTATGTGGGAGGGTGGGAAGAGGGAAGGTTTTAGAATAGCTAAGCCTAGAAGGGCTTAGTGAAAAAGAAAACAAAATGTATTGGTTAAAATAATGCCATAAATTTATTGGAATATGTGTTAGTATTTATTTCTGAATAGTCTGACTTAGAAAAACATGAAATAGGGAATGTATAGTAGTAGGGGGAATTTATGAAACAAAGATGGTAGTTTTGAAAGTGCAAGTTTTTGCTTTTAATTTCAGAGGGACATTGGGAGGAACAGAGAAGAAGTAGAAATACGCAAATCTTAAGTACATGTAGAAGTGAAGAAAGTGGATGGGGAGAAAAGCTGTTGGTCATTTTCTGTACTGATTTTGATCTGTCACTTGACTCTACGTCATTTATACAACACCAAAGCAATACTGGAATTAATTGGATATGCTCAGCAAAATCTTATGCAATTTTTTCTAGTCTACCTAGAAATACAGTACTGTTTCAGTGGTTATCCTAAAAAAAAAAAAAAAAAAAAAACAAATCTTGAAAACCTGCTAATCATTGAAACAGTAGCTCCTGAGATTCATTAAACCTTACTGCTGTTGTACAAACTGGTACTGTTTAGTTTTGATGCTTTGGTCTTTACCTGTGTATGTAATTACAGAGGTTAAGCAAGGCTTGAATTCATGGCCTTACCGGTACATGTTCATTTATTATTATTAAACAGTCTAGGTGAGCTGGCTAGCTGGAAATTTCAGTGGCTAGTTGGCTGCTGTCTATGGAAAGACACAATACCCTGGGTGGAGCTAATAGGTGGGATATCTATTCTCTGGCAGCTGATTTTCACATAATGTGGAGTATTCTGTGTCTGAGACTATTACCCTGTTTTCGTATTTCAGCCAGATGTTGCTAATGGGTTCTAAACTTGTTGATAATTGGGATCGCATTGCTACTCTTGCTTCCCTTAAAAGACTAGGCTAAAAATCAGCTTTAATAAAACTGTCTGCAAGAGAAAAGGATCACTTTCAGCAAATGATTGTCTGCCACTGATTTTTGATGAATTTTTTTTTCTTTCAAAAGTCAGCTTCGACCTTCATTTGCTGAAATAAATCATGTTTTGTTTACTTCAAAGGCTCAACTTGACTATTCATATTTAGAGGAATAAAAATGGAATGTGCATCCCTGGGAGTTTTACACAGTAACTTCATTAGGGAGGCTCAATTAATAGAACTCAATTACTAGAACTAGAGACTTCCATTCTCCCTGTTTGACTTCATGTTTTATAACATTTTATGTTTACAATAGCTGAGAATTTAAACCCCTTGAGAGAGAGGTTGAAGAGCTGCATGTTTGTGGAGAAAAATCTTATGTATCTGCAATTGCTCATTGCTTCAGTGTCGTAGCATAAACAACACCTTGACTGGACACTACACAGAGGCAAAATTCCAGGAAAGGGGTGCAACTAAGATGCAACTTAATTTAGTTAGCTCACCTGCTGTGTGTTGTCATTGTGGTGGTCCATACATGTGAAGGCTGGCTCTAGGAAGCTATTTACATCATCCTGCGTGTGTTGTGCTGGGATGTCATTGCCATTCTCTTCTAAAATATGTTGACAGAGAACGGGAAGAGGGTTATTTAACAGCTTTCTTAAGAAGGTGTTTCCTGCTG
>NW_010143094.1:107207-108726 GCF_000699245.1 Pterocles gutturalis
ACTCTGCTGAATGGTCAGTTTGGGAATCTGTTGGAATACAATTTCTTCAGTCCTGTATGGAGTTGTCCCTGAACTGTTGGAAGATGGTTCTCCTCTGCCCTCCAGCTAAACCTATATGTAATCTGTCAGCAAAACTCCTTCTTTGCTCTCTTGTTCTCTTCCAGCCTTCTACCCTCTTCCCCCCTTCCCCAGTAACTGATGTGTATATCAGGATATCCAAACTCTTTACTGCATAAGTCAAGGAAAAAGAAAGCAGTTGTGCAAAAGACTGTGAGCCAGGATATTTATTTTAATGATGCAAAAGGGGGTTTTCTTAAAGTGATTAAGTATCTTGGGGAATAATGCTTAAAGGCATCAAGTATCATCTTAGATTAATGGCCCAAGACTAGGTACATTACTAGTTGAAATTGGGAAGTGGTGTTGGGTGGCTTTTTTTTTTTTCAACGTTTGAGGGGCTGGTTTATGCTCTTGCCCTGTTACAATGCATACAGATTTTTCTCCAAATTATGCAAAGTGGTTTTCATAGGCATTTCTCATGCATGGAGAGGCCTATTTGTGAATTACTCTGGAAGTATGATATGTCCCTTCTAAATGCAGTTCTAAAATTTTGCTGTCACTGCGCTATTTTTCACATGTATAGTTTCCGTTACTACTTATAATGTTTGCTAATTTTACTTATTAGACCCTTTTGAATGACACATCATTGCCACCGTCCTCCCTTGATTCTGAGTCTCTTGGGAGCAAGTTCACAAACCAAATGCAGACAATGTGACCTATGAGAGCCATTTTGGAGAAAGTGGCTACCTCAAAATTCCCGGCCTTATTCTGTTTTCAGTCTTCTCTCCTGAAAATAAAGGAGTTTAAGCAGCTTTAGATTTCTGATTTTTGCAGAAGACTCTAGTGCATAATACTGCACATTACAGAAACTTGGAAATCCCAACCTGTCTGGCATCAGATTATTCCTGGATGCTTTACATTCTTTTCAATGCAACTGCTTCAGATAAGGTCCTTATAACTAAGCATTGTGGCCTTAGTCTATATTTTGAGGGTTATTAGATATAGTGCATTATTTAATGTTTGCAGTGAGCATACAATGTAGCAGTGTTGCTGGTATCATTATAATTTGGAAAGGAAGCCAGTGTATAAGCTGCCAACTTCAGGTCTAATTGGTGCGGATCCATTTTTTCCAGTTACCTATTTGTTGCTTGTCAGTGCTCTTGTGGTGATTGTGTAGTATCCTCCAAAGCAAACAATCCTGAAAATAAATGTTTGTGTCACTAGTGTAATGAACGAGGAGACTGGAACTTTCAAAAACTCAGCAAATAACTCTTTCCACAAGCAAATAGTTCCAAGACTTATTGTAAGGCATTCAGATCATACCGGAGTTCAGAATCAGTGGAAAAAAAACCAAGTGAATTCTGGTGCTGTTCTAGCTGATAGTGAAACTTCACTGGACCAGGGCACAGGCAGGCCTCCTGTTGCTCTGCGTATGCAGATCTTCTTTTTCTTGGCATTTCCC
>NW_010143094.1:108757-128118 GCF_000699245.1 Pterocles gutturalis
AAAATTTAATAATGAAACATTCAAAGTTCAGAAACATTAACTGATGATCTGAAGCCCAGTACCTGTGGCTAGTTTTTGGCTTTATTAGGTTGACGTAAATCATTCAAAATGTTGGCCAGGGACATTGAAACCTTTATTGGGAAACATTGGTTGAGGGAAGGGAAAAAGAGAAAGTTTATCAGGTGTTCTGTGGATTCTGCTTATCAGGTTCAATGAAATTGTCTGTCTCTTCTCCGATCTCCTGTCATCTGAGTTCTTATTTATCCATTGGCTCTAGATTTAAGCTGTGTGCTTTTTGAACCATACTATCTCTTTGCTGCAGCTTTACCCTTCCCAGTAGAGAGAGAATTAGGCCTATAGGTGTTAGTGGAACAAAACCAGATAACAAGGATACTGGAGGAAAAAACATTCTGATGTGTCATGAAGTAGTGCTTTGCAGTTGAATCCTGTGTATTCTGATTGAATGATTGGGAAATTATGTTTAAAAAAAATTGTAAGGCTGGAGGGAACCTACACATTGGTAATCAGAAAAATACAAAAAAACCCTTTAGTGTCCTGTGTGCTGCATAGCTTAGTTTCTAAGGAACAACAGGTCAGTAAGAGAAGACAAACAATATGAAGTAATGGGATTTGTTTGTTTTGATCATGTTTAACCTTCATAGTTCTCTTCAGTCCTTTATCCTGCCTAAAATATATCATCTTTTGACTTTTCACTTAGGTAACATGTAAAATCATGACAGCTTATTGTAACTTCTAATAATTTGCAGCTCGTTTAGTATAATTAAAAATGGAGTTTGAACTCTGTTTCTTACGCTTTTTGTAAGAACATGAATTCGGAGCAAAATTTGCATAATAACATTTGCTTTTGTCGATGTTCAGAGCAGGAATATAATTAAAAAGGTGAAAGGCTTAAGAGATGATGGTTCATAATGTACTTATTAAAACTCTGATTAAAATAAAATGTCTAAGGAAAAAGGATTAAGCTGCTTTAGTGTTTCATTTTTGATTTTTCTCATTATGCATATGGTGAGTGGATGACTCAACAGTGCTATAAGAGAAAAAGCATCCTAAGCTACTTGCTGCTTGGGCAAACCTATTCAACTGGAGTTTTTAACAGCTGTTCCCAAGCTTCATTAAGGCTCATTATGAGTTGTCATGTAGTAGAGAACTTATATTTTCATATGATCTGTGCACAGCAGTAAAGATAAAAGTCTATCTTGAGGCTGCTAAAAAGAACAGAAGATGGTACATATTAAAAATAGATTACTGAAATCCCCTTATTAGCTAGCATAGACCTTAAAAGCAAAGCAAAATCAGTGAGTTTTAAAAAGACATGGGGAAAATATGACTCATCTAGGGCTGGACGCTTTGACTCAAGTCTGACATACTCATTAATAAAGATTATTTGCCAATTATCCTTTAATAATGTATGCATACTAAAATACATGTTCATGTGTTTTTATTTCCTCAAAACCTAATAATGTCCAGCTGTTCTGTTGAAAAATTGTCTTCAGAGCTGGTTTATGTGACAACAGAAAGGAAAATGGTATTCCAGTCTAATTTTTGATTGAAACTGTGAAAAATATTTGATTTTCAGTTGACACATTCCATGACTTTAAGTTTTGAGTCTAAGTAGAGCTTCAAATGTGAGGCTAGAATGGGGAAGGACAACAGTAATTACTCAGATCTCAGTTTTGCAGCAGTACAAGTCAGTTTCCATGTCTCCTTTAGCCTCCTATAAATTACTAATATTTATCCTTCCTCTGTTTTGAAGGGTGGGAATTGTAGACATTTTGAAGATAAGGGATACACCTTCCCCAACAAAGCTAGGAGGGGAGAACTGACAGGATCAACAAAGTTATTCCTTGTAAAGAGAAATGATCAAGGTGAGAGGAGAGTTGTCAGGGGATGGCCACTCTGGTGTTTTTATCCCACCTCTTTTTCTTGAGGATGTTCTGCAGTATGGGCGTAGTGCCACTCATTTGCTTGAAGGGATTCAGTGTGAAAACCTGTGCCTGTTCTGAATACCCTGTCAGCAAGGGAGAGGGCAGGGTGCAAATAAGGCAGGAAGCCACAGGACAGACTGCTCTCCATTGACTCTGTACTATTAATTATTCTCGCTGCAATGCTCAAATGCAGTAGTACTCACGTTCAGAGTTGGGTTCTGATGGGAGTACAAGTTTGATGTTGTTCATCTTCATAAAATGGCTCTTCCTCTGGCTGCAGGTGTTTTTAGTTGGATTATGTAGGTGTGTTCTAATCTTAATACTGTCAGTGCCCTTAATTTGTAACTAATATTATGCACTGAGTAGTTTGGTTGGCTCCACTGTATGTTCACTTCAGAAAACTGGTACGTTTTCTGGTATAATTAGTAGGTTGTTTTCACTAAGGAGAGACCATCTAATGGGCATAACGATGTCTTTCAGGCCAAGACTGAGATGTGTTGGCAAAGCAACATGCTGTGCTTGCATAGTGCCTGCTTAAAATAAAGGCTGTAATCATAACTAGAGCTATCAGTGTCAGCTTCCTCTGCATAAAAAAAATCCCCCCAAATTATAACATTCTGTAAGTCAAGTTGGGGGAAAAAAACCTTTTTCCTTCAGTTTTCCTTTAGTGTGACTAGAATTGGATACAAACAGGATCTCTTCTGTTTGGAAACAATGCGTGGTGGAAGGCTTGTAAATAAATACCTGAAGCAGGTGGGTGTTGTGAAGCAGCAGCCTCCCAGCTAGGGAAAGCTTGTAGATGCTCAGACATGAAACTCTTCCAAGATAAATTTTAACAAAAAGTTCTGGAGGAGAAGGGGTAGAAGTGTCCAGCAGGAAGTTACAAAGGGTGCAGAAAATGAGGAACTGCCAAGTCACAGGAAGATCAACTTATAAATACCTTCAAGAAACCTTTAATCAAAGATTAGGTGGGATAGAGAATCTATGAGAGAGAATATGAGGGAGAAGAGAGAGACAAAACGAGCATTTTGTTCTTCTTGGAAATATGTTCAGACAGAAGTCGCTTCATTTATAAAGAATCTTCTCCAGGCAGTTAATTAGCTTTGTCAGTCAGCTGTCGTAAACCAGATTATTGAACTGTTTCATATTTGAAATTCTTTAAACTAACATCTTGACATTGCCAGTAGGTGTGTCAATAATCTGAAGACATGAGGAGAATTTATTAGCTTTGGTGTGCCTCTCTGTAAAATGTAGTAGAGAGTTAACTTCATATTATGCAAACACAGCTTGAGCTTTTTCCTGAAAGGTTCTAATTGCATTTTGAAAATGCTATTAGCTTACTTTGAGGTGGCAAATAGCAATATCGTTTTGTGAGAGGCTGTGTGTACATAATAATGAATCCTAATGGAGCAAATGGCAGCTTCACGAGTGCCGCGCTGCTAAAGAGTGAAAGTGGGAAGGAATTTGTATTATGATTTTCAGCTAGTATCTTCCAGCATTCTTTGCAATGATTTGAGTGCAATCTTAAGGTGTTTTGATTGCTGTCTAAATGCTGAATTGGGCTGAAAGTATGTTCTAAATGGTCATCTGGGTTTATCTGTTTGGCATGTTTACTTTCTTGTAGTAAAATGGAAGTCTTTATTTACAGTAGAGCTATTGATTCCAGCAATACATATTTCAGAGGAGTATCTAAGTGTATGTGCACAGCATTATTTACTGTTTAAATTTAAGGGCTTTCTTCTGCCACCAGACTGATCAATCAGATACTCATTGTTCTTTTGTCCATGTTCTGATGAAAAATACTTCTATGTCTTGTGAAGTACGCATGCCCTCCAAATTGGAGTATGTTAGTTTTTTCATCATTTAGGTGCTAGTGTCCTATCCCATCTCCCTTTCTGACTACTGACTTAGTCTTCTGTACTGGTTGGTCCCTGTTTCCTGTGGCTACTCCCAGCTGCTATGAACTTCAGTCTCTTTGCTACGTCAGTTCTTGTTTTATTTATATTTTTAAACTTCTATTTGCAGCATTTTATTATCTTATTCCATCCTATTAGTGCACTTATGGTTAAGGCTTAGGTCTTGTGTTATCTGTCTCTTACATCTGACTGGTTTTTCTGTTTTTGCTGGTTTCTTCATGTGAAAAGCCATCTCAAAGAGATTGTGGCCCATAGCAGCCCAGAGGATGCAAAATGCAAGGGAATCTTGGATATCCTGCTCAGATCCTTCAGCTGCTAGAGCATGTCTAGCATGGCTGTGTTCTTCATGGAATTTAACTCGAATCATGAGACTCAGGTCATGCTCTACCATGTACAAAGTAATATTTTTCTGAAGTCTTATAACTTGGCCAAATTCACCTCTCCTGACCTGCTGGTCACGCTTCTTTTGATGGATCCCAGGATATGGTTGGCTTTCTGGACTGTAAGTGCACATTGCCAGCTTATGTCCAATTTTTCATCCACTATGCCACCCAGGTTGTCCTCTGCAGGGCTGCTCTCAATCTGTTCATCCCCCAGCATGCATTGATAGAGGTGATTGCTCTGACCCATGGCAGGACCTTGCATTTACCCTTGTTGAACTTCATGAGGTTTGTATGGGTCCACTTCTTAAACCTGTCAAGATCCCTCTGGATGGCATCCTGTCCCCCTAGCGTGTCAACTGCACCCCTCAGCTTGGTGTCATCTGCAGACTTGCTGAGGGTGCGCTTGATCCCATGATGTCATTAACAAAGATATTGAACAGTACTGATCCCAATATGGACCCCTGAGGGACACCACTTGGTTTTGATCTCCATTTGGACATTGAGCTGTTAGTAAGCTTCTACTCTTAAGAGTCTGCAAATATTGTTTTGTAAAATAAATTGATGGACTGTTTTGATAAGTGGTTTCATAGTTGACTGACTCTTGTTTCGTTCATGTGGGATTTGATGATCTGGGATTTACCTCACTGGCAGAGCAGCCACGTGGGACAATTAATGCATGGGTCAATTCACAATGCTGTCACCTGAATTGGTACTCAAGAAATGCCTGTCAGAGGTTTTGGGGAAAGATCTATATTGTCAGAATATTGTCCACCTACTGTTTTTCATAGTTCTGTAATGAGATCACTATGATGTACATGTTTTTCTATGACCAAGACTTTCTCAAGTCCTATCTAACAGAATCCTTTCTTGTCTTTCCAGTGAAATATTTTGTCATACTCTAACCAGTTTTATAGTGTGTGATACGTGAAGAATAACAAAAGTGTAAAAATATTATGAAATTTCCTTTTTATGTTCTCCAACTTTGTCTGGCAGATGGTAGCACTGCCTGTAGATCATTCTTTACAAAGCAAGCAGTGCACAGCTTTGCCAACTTTATCATGCTGTACCTCATACTCGTCTCTGGCTAGCTTGCTACATACACTTTAACTATTAGTCTCGGAGGCTCAGCTGTGCATCTAACATTCTCAATTTAAATCTTTCTTACCATCCATCTTGCCTCTCCTTATCTTGCACCAATAGCCTGTTACTATGAGGTGATAATTAAGCTCTCGGTTTCTCTTTTTTAATCCTCTTTTGATGAACCACTTATCTTTTTTTTTTTTTTTTGAGAATTTTGGTAACAATTCATTGTCCTTCTCCCCAGTTGTTCCCTGTGCATACCTGTCGTGTGGCTTGCCTGCACTAGGACTGCACTCCTCATTCGCTTTTGGAAGTTGGTTGAAGATCTGCCCAGTTCATCGTCTCTTATAGTTTATCATTGTGTCTTCCGCTCTTGCCACTTTTCCTTCACTCTTCTGTTCAGTATAATACCTGTACTTCAGTAAGCTTACATGCCCTTTTGCAGTGCTAACTTTCTCCTACTTCCATCAACTTCATGCATAGGTCTTTGGGATTGTAGTAGAATATTCTGTATTTTGAATAATAAGTATTATATTCAATGGGTTGCTCAGGTATGCAGGTAGTCAAGATATAAGATAAACAGCTAAGCTAGCTCTAATGTCTAAAAAGATTCAGATCATGTTCTGCTCCTTTAAAACTGTAATTTCAATAGTGTTTGATATATGCACAGTAGGTATAAGCAGGCGGGTTGGAGCAATACTTGAGTTAATCACCATTGTAATTTTTACAGTAATATATACCATTGATTTTATTTTTACCTGATCAAACTTCATAATTACCAAGTATGTCAATCTTTAAACTAACATTAGAAGATGTGTGTGGACTGAAAAACATAAATCTTGAATACTTAATTTGGAGAGGAAAAATAATAATAAAAAATCTGTCCTCTAGAAAATGAGCTTTAGAAAGAATACCTGGAAAAAAATATCTGCAAGAATTGCAAATTCATATTTTGGGAGACTTCCCTGCAAACAGAAAGGTTGTAATCATAGTGTTCAGAAGTAAAGACCACTGATGCAACTTTGTCCAATGAATGGTCATGCGAATTTTGTTAGAAGCTTCAAGGAGTCCAGGATTTTTATCCCATATCTTTTAGAGATTTTCCATATCCTATGTCACTTTGCCTATCAGTTTGGATGACAATCATTCTACAGAAAAGTTACCCTTGAATTTCTTGCTCTGGCTAGAATTTTAAAGAAAGATTAAGATAAAAATAATTTTTAGGCTTCATTGTGCACAGCTGCCCGGGAGGTTGATTGCCTAAGCTTAATGTAAATAATTTTGAAAAACTTGGTGTCTTGCACTCTTTCTCTCTTTTCTTTTTCCTTGGGACTCTAGAAATACTGGTTACTGTTGTTACGGGTTTGTTTGTAGCAGCATCAGACCTCATGCTTGTTCTGTTTGCTGACTGTGATGTTAATGTCACTTCCTGTGTAAAAGAAAACTTTTGCTCATTATAGACCAGGTATATTGGAATAGTTGGAGAACTGCATAGTGTTGGAAAGCAAACCAAGGGGTCACGTAATTTGCTCGCTTCTCGCAAAGTTTGCTTGCTCTTACAGTTTGAAGAAAACAAGCTGTGCTGCCTCTTGCTTACAGCATCTCATAACAGAGTCTGAAGGAAAAACGGGCGTCATCAGTTAAGACTAAATAAAGAAAACCCCAAACAACATTTCCCCCCCAGCCCCAAAAGAAGCCAAAAAGATGAGAGCTACCTTTTTATGAACTACAATCTGTTTTTTTTTTTACTTTGTAGAAGAGATAGTGTTAATTACTTTTAAAACTAAATAACTAATTATCACCAATAAGCACTAATTTGGCAATGCATTAATTAATTGCACTTTATTGTCTGAGGTCAATTCTTTATGTTAATTATTTCGATTTGTGTGAATTATTGGACTTCAATGGATAGCTTGATTTTCTGCCAGGAAGAAATACTTCAAAATGATGTTTTTTTATTAACTGCTTTTATAATGTGATCCCAAGTATGATATATATTATGGTAGTATCTGTTATGTGTCAATTTTGTAGTCAGAATTGGTAAGCTTTTTCCATGTATGTCAAAATCCCTCTTTTTTTAGGAGGTAAATCACAATAGCTGATGAATTTAAATGGGGATTTCTCATGTGAGAGAACTTTGTGCTGTGAGTAGCATCCAAAGAATCTTAATCTGAATCGAAGAAAACATAATAATTTGAAAATAATGTGAACAGGCATCTTAAAAACTTTCAGGATCCACTATGCTTTTTACACTTTGATTCATCATCAGCAAAGTAGCCACTTACAGTTTACCATTATAGGCTAAATAGATGTAGGATTTGATAAAATTGCAATCATTTGTTTAGATGATATTTGATCAGGAAATTCCATCTGACTTTATTGAAAATACTGTTATGTTCCAAGACTTCCCTTAAAGCCATTTCTAAGTTGTCTTATATTAATTTTTTGAGAAATCTTATTTTGAATAATCCTTATTTAAAAACAGTGGTTTTGTTCAGAAGCAACCCTAAATCTTTCTGAAAGTTCTACCTCTTTATAAAAAACCCTAATATTTTTTGGTTGCTTTCATTTCTGAATATGCACAAATCTCTTGAAATACTTTGACAAGATTTGAGTGCTTAAAACTTCTTGTAACTCTTGTAAATCACACATTTCCCTTTGTAAGCAGTGGATTAATGAACAGGTATTTTATACTGGTGAATGTGAAGGAGCTATCCCTACCTGAGCCTGAGTAGCAAACTGGATGCCAGCATCAGCCATCAACATAATTGAGAGTGGTTGCAAATGATGGTGGATCCACAAGGTGAAGATTCCTGGGCTGTGGTGTATCACGGCTGTGTCTGTGGTGTGAAGCAGAGTGCTTCGTGGGCAGGGGACTTGATTTACCCTCTTCATGTGGTTTTAGGTGGGGAAAAGGAGGCTTTGTTTCAGAAGAATTTTCTGTCAGTATTGTATTTTTTTGGTAACTGCCTTAACATAATACCTTTGCTACAGAAATGCCACTAAAGCATTCTTATTTTGAAATATGGTGACATCTTTCTTAGGGATATTCTTGCTAAAGGTTTAAGAATGCAAAACCCTTGAAGGCCTACAGACAGCTCAGAGGTTCTTTTCTTATCTTGAAGGAGGAAAAGGAGTAGGAGAGATTTCTTACTGTAAAAGCTGTTAAATTATGTTTGTGCTGTTTACTTCAAAATAATCGCTTGCTCTTTCCTTATTAAAGATACCTACTGCTTTTGTAAGCTCAAATAATGTAATTGGTTAGCTTTTCTCATTATATTTTTAAATCATCTTCAAACCTTTTTATTCTCTTTTAAATAGGTTTTCATGTTAGTGTGAAACATTAGCTTTTCTCGTTATATTTTTAAATAATCTTCAAACCTTTTTATTCTCATTTAAATAGGTTTTCATGTTAGTGTGAAACATTTGTACCTGTGCTTCTGTGGGTATTTTGTGTGTATCGAATTTTTTTTTTTTTTTCCTCTCTTCCCCCTTGGTACTTTAGGTAAAGGACTCAATTTTGGTTTTATGCCTTCAGTTTATGCCAATCAGCTCTCAGACTGCTTGTAAGAGTTAGTTGTCTAAGTCTAATGGTAATCACAGTAATGTAGTGTGTCTGTTGAATTTGGTCTTAAACACATTAGTTTTGTTTCATGGTTTGTGTGTGGGAACATCCATGAGGGATAGATTTGAAAGCAAATGTGTGTTTTTTCAGCTGTCTTATGCACTATAACCTTTATTGGTCTGAGAAATTAGTGATGTTCATGTTGGTTCCAGGTTGTTTCTGTTGGAAGGAGAATTTGGTGACAAAGGCTAGTGCTTTTGACACTCCTTATCCAAAGAATGTTAACATGTAAGATTTAATTGACTTGAAAGCTATCAACTGTCATTTAAAAACTTATGGGTCCCCTGCCAGGAGTCCCTCTTGGCTTGCTCACAGCTATACTTTTCTAGTGCCCCTCTGGGTGCATTCACATTATGGAGCCTGAGCCTGAGCCTGTGTGTAAGTCAAGAGCATGGGTCCTGGGAGCCACTGCTCTCCAACAGCATATTACACCCCATCGAATCATAAAGAACTACACTGTTACTAATCTGCAATTTCCCCTATATTTTAAACATAAACATAACCGTGTACATGAGAGAGTAGTGCTGGAGAAGTTCAGTGTATAAGGACAGGAAAAGAGAATACTGCAGTGGATCAAAATGTATTGTCTGACTCAGCGTAGAATTTGAAGATTTTAATTTATCATTCTGGGGACAAAAACAGCTGATACAGGCAAATAAGGATTTTTTTTTTAAGACACTTTTAATAGATGTGCTGTTTGATAGCTTGGAAAAACCTACATGTTTTGAGTTACAGGTGTCCCTTAAATAGGGTGAGGTACTGAAAGAAATACGAATGTGTTTTGGGGGATAGTGACAGTTACAGAACTGAAATTTCAGACCACCAGATACTGAACAGCAGCTGTAATACCTTTAAGTTATAGAGTAAGTTCTAAATGTGTGGATGGACTATATATAAAATTACAATATTATATATACATTAATATTAACTATTACATATCAAATATAATTTCATATCCATGTTTAAAAGTCTGTGCATATATACACATAAATTTGTTATGTATATAACGAATAAAATTTCAGATTTTTATATATAGAGAGGGAGCAATTGGCATACTGAGGCAGGAAATGGGAGATGGTTTATCTGTACTGTAGAGAAATTATTGACATTGTTTTTACATGTATGGGGAAGAGAAAGGACTCAAGGGTCCCAAAGAAGGAGAACAGAGCCTACAAAGTTTGGAAAAGTGTTTGAACTAAATCACTTTCTTTTGATATTTGATGTGAGCAAAAACATGTTGGAATGGCTCAACTGCTTTAAGGATGGAAAGCAAAAGGACAAAACATTGATTCATAGTGGGCGTAAATGGCAGGTCATGTATGAACCATGCAGATCAATATTAGGTGTGATTTTTTTTAATTAATTCTGTGTGTAAATGACTTAGTGGCAAATTTCAAAAGTGGTTAATTTGAGAGTACTGAACAGGAGATCTAGCTGATCTCCCCATTCAAATGTCTAATTTAAATTTTTGTAGAGATCCGAGTTGGAGCAACTCTTTCAAAGCAGAGGATGGTAAAGGAAAAGCAAGGCTTTCCCCCAGCACTCAGTCGAGCAAGAGTCTGACTTTGGGTAGAGATGTTATTCAGTAAATGTTTCACTTTCAGTAAATATTTTCCCCTCAATGGATTACGTGACTGGCTTTATTGATTAGGTGGAAAAGCTGGCCTGCCACGCTGGGCACTGAAGGAGGTCTGGAGAGATCTGGTGTGGTTGCCTGGCTCAGATGGAGATCCTTTTTTGCTTTCAAGACATTGGGAAATCGGTTGATCTGTGCCAGCTCCCCAGGTGCAGTCTGCAGAGAAAAGGGGTGCTAACCTTGATATCAGCCTAATTCTGGAACAGCTTTGCTACTTTGAGTAAAACCAACAACTTCTCTAACCCAATCTGATTTGAAGGCGGAGGGAGAAAGTGTACACAAGTACTATGTTTCCTTTCTGGGCTGAGCTCCTATTTGTAGGCAATAATAGAAAATTTATCTCCCTGGCATGTCAGATAAGCATTCTTAAACAACTCTATCTGATTGAATTTTTGTATATAAAAATACTTGCAGTTTTTTGGGTTTCAGAAACAGCCAGGAAGTAGCTGTTTCAGTGAAAATTCACACTAGCACCAATGCACCCTTCTTGCAAGCTGAGGTTTTAAGTCACCCACTATGTATTTGTTGCCCAGATTAAACAGCACCTGACCAAAGCAGTTGCTGTGGAGAACAGTCTGTAGATAAACTACATTCCTGCAAATCTTCGACTGATTCAAAGTCCGAAATGTTGAAAATGTGTCTATTGACAGCTCTTTTAATAGTAAAAATGTATGGCTATGGGAAACTTTGTGATATAGATTTCCCTGGTCCTGTTGGTATGGGTGTTGACTAAAAACAATCATAGCACTGTGATTCTTGGTAAGTTTATTTCAAGTGCATTTTCAGTGGGTATCTTAAATTTCTTTTTCTTTGTGCAAATTCACATTTTAGCAAAAATGTGAGTTACCTTGACCTTAGTGAAACCTTTAAAATCTATTTCAAATGCTTTGTGCCAGTCTCACTTAACCTAGAAAAAAATATTGGTGTCTTTCTTCTTAAATACTTTTTTTTTAATTAGTGAGGCTCCCTGCCATTATTCAAGCAACAAAATATGCACATTTGGTCATGATGTTTCTCTTCTCTGCCTGCATGCTTCTTTTTAAGGTGGAATGCTTGCTGTGCTGAGAGCTAACCTAAGCTAAGTGGACATTAAGGCACTTAACCTTCCTCTTCTTTCTTCAAAATTCTATTTAGCAGAAGAGTTTTTTTTTGAAGCCAGTTAATTTTTTTGGAGGTGCATGCTGAGGGACTTGCCTGCATACCTAAGCAAGTAATGCTGAAAAATCCAACAATAATTTTGTTTTCCGTCATGACTTTACACTCCCATCTTTTTTACCGTGTTTAAATATAAATATTAGGCAAAAAAAGGACTTTGTACATTTATGGCTTGATAATTGCTACTAGACCTAAATGAGGACCAGGAAGACTTCACATCATGGAGTATTCTTGATATGAAGTCCCTGGACTACGCTGGAAAGTGTTTTTAACCATTAAGCTCCTGGCAAATCTAGTATTGCTGGTGCTGAGCAAAAACCTGAGGCACTTGGGCATTAATGAAATTGAAGAAGCACCTTGTGGTTCCTGCTTTAATCACTGGAATGTGCAACAAAATTAACTACAATGAATCTAAGATGAACCACAAGGAAAAAAGCAATTTTTGCATGAGAAGAACTTTATAAAATTATATATTGTAAAATGGAGTCATAGTACATCTTAATCAAGATTTATAGAATTTGAGTGCACATGAGGATTGTTTTGTTTTGTTCTGGTTTTTTTTTTTTCATCTGGTTATTTTATTATACTATTCTTGAAAGAAGGAGAAAATACTTTTTTAAAATATTTTTTTTCTTTATTCTGAGAAGGTGATAAACATGGAAGGGAAAGATGAAATCCTTTCTAACTTTCACGGTCAAGTGCTAAGGAAGACATCCTTGTCACATATAGGTAGCTATACAAGAACTTGTAGTCTGCAGTATGTGTGTGATTGGAAACCATCCTGTTTCCAGCATGTAAAACCAAATATTTAAGTTCAGTGTTTATAGGGTAACCATTGAGTCACTGTGTATATATATCTACTCTTTCTAGACAAAATCAAACTCTGGGGCTGGTTGCTGTGTTTAAGGATTTACAGCTAGACAAACCTGTGTTCTTTTTTTTTTTTAAGGTTCCCCAGTTATGAAATTCACTCTACCATTTCTCAGGTGATTTAACAGATCATTTGAGGGGCTGTATGTGTATCGATGAGTGTTTGGGAACATCCGAATTGGGTTTTGAAAATTTCTTCAGCAGTCACATAACTGTAAATATTGGGGAAAAAATGGCAAACAAAAATAAATCAGCTTGAACTCACGTAATCACATGAGGTTAGGACCTGAGGATTTGAGAAAAACACAGCAGCCTGAAGTGAGGGATAAAAAAATGTGTTAATAACACTGTGTTTAGGGTTTTTTTTTTTTTTTTGCAGGAAGTACTTGGAATAGTTGCTATTGTATGAGCTTCACAGAAATAAGCAAAATGCATGCTTAATTCTTGTAATATATGTGAAAAATACTATGGGCGTGTTAATACTGGTTAGCAGAAAACTGATGGAAGTTTTTAATGCAAACATTAAGTTAAAATCCAGGAAGAAGCAAGTTCAAGATAACTGAAGGAAAATCTCATGGTTAGTATCAGCTTTGATTCATGTTGCAGAACAAACTCCATGTTGCCCCAGATGAGTTGAGTGTCAAGAAGGTAATGGTGAGGGCTGATCTCATTTCTGTTAAAAGCAGCAGAAAAATAGAAATGGAATACTTGTCTGTATATTGGTGATGCTGGCTCAATGGCAGTGAAAAACACTTTGCAAGGTGAGGTAATCCCGATGTGACCTAACAACAGTAGCACCAAAGTGATGCTCCTCTCAGCTGCAGCTCCTGGTCACCAATGCTGCCACAGGAGGGAAATGGACCAGACAAAACCTGCACCTGCTCTGGGGGTCCTCAGGATGCAGGTACCTGTTGATGGCTTGGGTATGTGCGTGTGTCTAACCTTATTGAAAGTATTAGTTCACCCCTGTGCTAAAATTACAAGTGTTTTGCTAGATGACTGGCAGTGATGAGGGGGTGTGTAGGGTGTGCTGTTATGGCTTTGAGGTCTGTAGGTGTTACAAAGGTGCTGAAATACAGCTGGTGTGAGACAAGGCTGTATTAAGCACTTGTTGAAGTGCTTTCCTGAACCAAGAGATAGAGGTAACTCTAAATGCCACCTGGTGTGTAGTTATTAGTAACATTTTCCTAGCTGGTTAAAAATGTGGGCGTAGTCTCTGATCGACCTTTGTGCGTGGCGGTGTTTTTCTTGTGCGGTGAAGAGGCAAAGGTGTATCAGCATTTTTCACAGGACTTAGGTAAAGGTAAGCTAGAAAGTGAGAGGACCTGAAATGTGACCCTCCAATTGGAAATACCAGATGTGAAGGCGAGGTTGTGATGTTGACTCAGAGGATTTTCTCCTTGCCGAAAGGCGTGCTTACAAGACTTAGATGTCCCAGCAGCATATGATTAGAATTTGTGATGGCATTTGGATGTTTCTTGTAGACCTAAACATTTTAATGCTGCTTTTGGCTTCTGCATCATAAAATTTAAATGAGAACCTCTAATTCTTTTAGAATGCCACAAATATTTCGTAAACAATGTTTTGCAGCAGAGAGCCTGGGCTTCTGGGGTATTGCATTATTGTTGGATGACAGTCTGTCTCTAAGCCAAACCATAAAAAGGATATAGCAAAAATGGAATAAATGGGAACTGCCTCCTAAACAAGTGATCTCAGTTATATTAAATAAAGTAGTAAAAGTGAGACAAAATGCCATAAAACAGATCTAACATTTATGCTGTAACGAATGGGATTGTCTATACTAGGTAAATGGAAAACTGTGTGTTCAATGTATACTAGCCTTTGCTTTCAAGTTCATGAATTTAATGCATTTTACAGTAAAGTGAGCTTTTTAATTTGGAAAAATTACAAAAGCTTTTTGCTGCTTTGTTCTTTTCTCACAAAGCAAATGATCTTCATTATTTTTAACTTTGTCTATAAAGGCAGAAAGATCTCTTTTAATAACTGCTTGCTGATGTGTCTAGGTTACTATCTTGATAAGCTTAGTTAGGAATCAGTCTAATCTGAACCATAGTCATGGTTTATAATGGTAGCTAATTTGAAACTGATAGGATAATACTGGAATATTTCTTAAACTTTGTCTCTCTTTCTGCTTAAGAACGGGTACGATTATTTGTTAATACATTCAGAGCACTTACCTATTCAGTTTTTTCATCAAACTTTCAGTAAAAATTTAAACAGTTCTTGATCTAATCTGTGTAATGAAAGACCTTTATCTCTAACTGAAAAGAAATGAAAAAACAGTTTCTTTGAGAATTTGAAAGGAGATGTTACTGGTTGTGTGGGGGCAATTTTTTGTTTTGTTTGGTTTTCTTGTTAGAGTTCTGTATAGATGGCAGGGGAAGCTTAAGTCAAATACCTTAAGGTTGTGGCTTCTTGGTATATCAAAGCCCCAGTACATGTGCTTATTTTCAAGGAAGCAAGTGTATGTGTATATATATATATAGCTGAAGAACTGATTTTTTTTTTCACCTTTAAATATACTTACAGTTCTTGAAAAGAAAATTAATGAGGTTGATTTCTTACGTCATGTGATTAAAACAATGTGTAAGCTCAAGCATTTTGCTAATTTACTGTCAAAACAGGTAAAGACAGTAGCTTGTGTTCATTGTAAAGAAGTAACCAAAGAAGTTGGTTACCACCGCAGGGGGCTTGGAACTCTATGATCTTTAAGGTCCTTACCAGCCCTAACCATTCTATGATTCTATGATAAGGTACGTACGCGTTCGTGTGAGAACAATGTCAATTATAACGATAAGTTGAGAGACAGTCTCACTAAAAGAAATAGTGAAGGTGTATGTGGAGTTTTATATGCATATATTTATATTTATCTAAACAAACCCAATGACTTAAAAATTGAATTGTGAATACTTACTAGACAATTAAATATACAATAGTAGGAAATTAATATAATTTAGAATTTCAAAAAGTCTCAGAATATTAGGTAGGTTCCAGAGGATGGAAAATAAGATAATGCTGTGCTGTATTTAATATGGGTAAATTGAATGACCAGGATAATTATGGGCTTGTCAGACAAATATTAATCCAGGCAAGAAAATGAAGAGCCTGATGTAAGACTCAATTATTACAAAATTAAAAGAAGTTATAAGATAATTAATGCCAATTGGCATGCAATTATAGACTATAGATTTTCTTTGTCACTTCATCTCTTCTGATGAGATAAAACGTTTGGTTTCTAACTGTAGTGTTTTTAATGCAATGGAAGTATTTAGAGCATTTAACTTCGTACCATCTGGCATTTCAGCTAAGAAAATAAGCAAACGTACTGTCAGCTAGTGCATTTTAAAGGGATGGAAAATGGTAATTGATAGGGCTCAAAATGTACTTATGAATTTGAAATCATACCAGACTGTGTTTCTAGTGATGGTTCTTGAAGCCTAGCCCTCTGCTATTTCACATTCCACAATGAAGTGGGAGAAAAACGAATTAATTATTGGAACAAGTCTACAAATGCAAATGACTGAGGTAATGGTAAATCTTAGGGAGACGGAGGGAAAACAGAGAACTCTTTGATCATTTTGATCATATTCAAAGTTACATATTTGGAAATAATGAACTGTCATATGTCCTCGGTTGGTCTTGTGTCTTAGAAAGTAGTGGCTCTGAAAAGTTATGACTTGATGTTACGTGTGAGCTATGGCTGTCTCCTGTCTGCTATAATGTCGTTAGTAGTCTTCAAGAAGAAGCCCAAGTCTGCAGCCTGAGGAAGACATCTGTGGTCCTAGCTTGTTCTAGATTGGTTTGCATGTGTGGTTTTTTTGTTTTTTGTTTATTCAATGGTAATCACTTTAGCCCTGTGTATGTGTGGCATACAGTGCTGGCCTCGCATGCTTCATCTCACCAATTTTGCTTTTCGGTTGGGAAGGTTACTAATAGGACCAACCTTTAGGTTATAACACTTTAAGATGTGCATGAAGACATTCCTCAGAGGCTGGCTTTATGTCTGTTGTTCTGTTCTGCTCATCGCTGGGCAGCAGAGCAGGCTAGTGGGAAAACAGGCTGGCAGGAGCAGTGGTCAGTAGCCCTCCCACCCCCCGAACTTCCAGAAAATACTTCTCTGTGATCAGCATAATCTGAGACAGCCTCTTTGTGCTGTAAATTTGCTGTTTCCTTGGCAGAAGATGATTCAAGTTCATCTCACAGTTGTTAATACTTAAAATACATTTGTTATTTTTGACTTCAAATAATGTATAGGTATGTTTATGTTTCAAAGCCTGCTGCTCCATACTGCATGGTCTTACTCTATGTAGTTCCTATAAAGGTCTTTACAGGCTGAGTACTTTGTCCTCTCTAGGAAGCAGAGATAATTCCCAGTTTAAAAGGAAGACTGATTTTATCAAACTAGGGGAAAAATGAGCCATCAAAAAAAAAAAAAAGGTGAAGAGAAGTGTAGATAATGTCTTTTTGAGTGAAAAGCAGTAGAACTGAAAAAAGGATAATTTGATAATACTTTGTAGTGAGATGTTGAAGTGGAGCATGCTCTTCTGAAGAGAGAGCAAGATGTGTTCATGATGAAACAGCTGAATAGGTGTAAATGAAATCTTGTCTTTAGTAAAAGCGCATTCTAGTTTCCCTCATTTTAAAGATTCAGCTTCATTGCTCTATTTTCTAGAATCTGTTTTGTAACAGAATGGCTTCTATCCAGGGATGGATCTCTTCTTTAAAGAGATGCTTAAAGAAATTATTATCCCTGGGGGAAAAGAGATATGTGCAAAGAATGTGTTTATGGCAAATATACTTCATCACAAAATAAAGTCTTCTCCTTTACATGCAGTGCCCACTGTGAAATTATAATTATGTAGTAACTTAAATAGTCTCTGTAAGAAGTTGCTGCTCACCCCCAGCCCCACAAACTTAATGCTAGTGGGAACTGGTGGTAAGTCTGTATTCACTGAATCCAGTGTGTATAGATATATGTGCGTGTATATACAATTTATACGTATAAAAAAGCATTTGAGAAGGCAGTAAACTTAACATTCTTTACCATAATTGGGCTTCTTAATTGAAACTTCAGTGTTAAAATTTGTCCTCTCCAAATACTGGCTTAAAAAGGAGATGAGAGAGAAAGAAAAACAAAAATGAAACAGGAAAAGAAGGTTTGAAAACATCCTTGAAAAGACACAAAAACTTTGTCTAACTCTGAAATGACAAGGCTGACCTCACTAGTTACTGGTTTGTTTCTGTTTGTCATTACTCCTGACTGATTACAAAATTTTATTTTGACCACTTATTTATTCTGCTGTTGTCATTTAGGTCATAACCTTGTAGCAGTGAATTTCAGACTAATTGCCCTATGTAGGGAAGAAGGGGTGATACACAGGATTTTTGAAATTTCCTTTTTTTACTTGTCTGAGTGGTTGTCTTTTGTGAGAAGAGATGAATAGAAATTAATTAATTGTTTCCTGTCAGTTTATTATATTTCTACAAGAATCTCTTGCTTGCCCTATCACTTGGGTATAGAGACTGAGCACTTCTAATCACATCTATCACCTGTGTGAATTAGTCAGCTATCATCTGTTCCTTTTGCAATGAAGAATTCCTGAAGTGAACACAATATACCACTTAAATATAATTTTCATTTATAATATGACTTTATACTTTTACCTTATCCTTTTCCCTTTCTTATGTAAAATAGCGATGGATTACCTTTTTGACTGTTACAGTACGTTGAACAGTGTTACAGTAGTTCCAAAACTATTTCATCTGGGATTCAGAGATTTCCAGAACTCACTGTGCCTTAATGTGTTAATGATTCATGTGAAAGTGTTAGTTTATAACATCTCCTTCACTACACTTGGTTTTCTTTTATTTCTTCAGCAAAGTTGTTCTCGCTGCCCTTTTCAGTATCCAGAGGATGCATGAAGTATCTCATACGAACTTTATTTCATGCAGTAAACATAATTTTATGGATGGCATTTTGTTCTAGTCTGGTTGAAGTCCTCTGAGAAATCCTACAGGGCAAAATTTTTGGACTCATGCTGTTCTGTTTGTGTGTTACTTTAAGTTGCTATCGTGCAGAAATACAACTCCAGCTAGCTATTTGGGTTGATGACACGCAGGTTCCTTTTTCCATCGAAGCTGACACCAGGGAAGCAATTTCTGGCCTGATTAGATGCCTGCCATGACTTTCAGACTGGTTGCTTGAAGATGACCTGTACTTAAATTGTGAGAAAAGAGAGTTGATTTCCAGCTGGCCCCTACTGCCTTCTGCATGATGCTCTGGACCCTGCACTGCTCACGGACGGCAGCACGGAGCAGCTGTCATCACAGCGTGGGGTCTTTTAGTGGTTTGTGGTTTCCAGTTTGCTTTTGGTTATTTTTTGGGTAGGCGAATCTGGGCCTGTCTTTTGTAAGTCTCCAACAGGGTTAATAGGAAGGGTGAGCTTGGCAAGTCATGCCTTGGTAAGCCCGTGAGAGATGCAAGACATGGAGGAATTTGAAAAGGGGAAAGCAAGATTTGGAGCAGTTGGGAGCAGGTCTGTAGTGCCTGCTGATGGAAATGTTCTCTAGACCAGCTGCTGCCTTCCTAAAGCAAAGCACTGGTGCAGAGCCGGCGCATGGAGACTTTTTCCTTGGACATTGGTCTGAAGGAAGAGGATTCATTCGTGATCTGATGCTTTGATTTCCTGCAGCCTACAGATAATCCTGACCGGGTGGGCTTTCTTGGGT
>NW_010143094.1:128149-188999 GCF_000699245.1 Pterocles gutturalis
ACCAGCAAAGGAATCAGTACGACCAGCAAGCTGGAGGTTGCTCACCAAAAGTTTGATTAATGCTGCACATTGTTAAGTCTGTATCTGAAGCCTGGGAAGAAAAACCCTCTAATAAATCTACAAAGAAGTTCAGAAAGGTTGGAAGGTCAGTGATAGAAGTAATTCAGTCAAGAGGTACGCTTTCATCTTGTTAAAAATGTAATTTTGAACTGCTGAAAAATTAGCTACTTTATCTGTGCAGTTCAAGTACCAAGCAGTTTTTCCTTAGTATTGGAATTTGTAACTTTTAAATTGTCCTTGAGGATATTTAGGGATTTTTTTTTTTTAGGGTTATTAAGCAGTTGTTAGCATAATGTTACATAAAAATGTGACACAACATACAGCATAATTTTCTTTTGAGGCATATGCAGTGTTTATAAAGCCTTTTAAGGAGAGAAGTCTACTGATTGCATTCTATAACTATGAAATGTCTTTCATAAAATACCATAAATGTTAAAACTTCTGCTTCCATTAAAATTTGATAATGTACAGAGCTGCCTCTAGTGAGGGACACAGCTATGCCAGTGGCACAAACACTGTTCTAATAAGTCTTAGAAGCATACTCTGAGTAGCATTAGATTATTTTACCAGTACTTGCTTGATGTAGGAAAATATTTACAGCAACTAAGAGTGAAACTTGAGAGGAGATGGAAATTAAATTTCAGCGTCTAATCAGGTTTTGACAGTCAAAAAAGAGACTCTAAATTCTTGCTGCTTTAAGTTGAAATGGGAATTTGATTGGCATGATTGTGTTAAGGACATTTGCCTTCACCATTCCTCTTTGTTCATGACCTACAGGGAACTGTCTGCAGCTCTGGGGATTCCTACACATTTGCTGTCATGTTTTTCCTGGCAGGGAAAAGTTCCATCTTTTTGATGGAATTGCCTCTCTTCTCTCCCCCGCTTCCCCTCTCTCCGCCACCATACGGAAACTAGGTCAGAAAAGACAGTCATCTTTAACTAAGGTACACTGGCAGCTACTTCTTAATCCACTCTCATAAAGGGACTAATGGCAGAGTTATGCCTTGAGGATGTCTCTGAGCACGGGAGTTCCTGCAATGGCTTGGCTTATGTAGCTCCTTTTTCAGGGCTGTCTGGTATGTTCTCACCACGTGTCCTTACCCAGAGAATTGAGCGAGATCTGTTAGAGCTGTAACTTTCACATAGCAATTCTTGAAATGGAGAAATCCAGTGTTTTATGAGCTGCTTGGGATTGCTGCTCTCAGTAAAATATTTTTCTCTTGTTTGTATGTAGGGTGTTACTGTGATATAATATACTACGCACCTGTAACTTCCAATAGTGAACAAAACTGATTTTTCAGTTTTGTGCACATTCAGTTTAAATGTGATGCCTCAGAATCACTATTAATTGAAAAAAAGTAGCAAGTTGGTGTGCTATATTGTTTTAGTGTAATCTACTTTATTATTATTTAGGCTTGCTTCGGTATATCAGTTAAAAATCTGTGATGCTCGTGTAGCGTGGGTAAGACTTTTAGTAAGGTGAAATGTATTCTTGGGACACAACTGCCTGTTGTAAGTAAAGAATGCCCCAGCCTAGGAGGAAACGTGGCTAGTTGAGAGGATGCTTATTTGCAGGTGGGAAGACCTGGGGTCCTGTCCCTACTTACTAGACTTTGTGAGCTTTGAATAATGTGTGTTCACTGCAAAATGCATAAGTTGAATTCCAGACATCCATTTTCTGGTCCTTGTGCAATGCCTAATGGTAGTTGTCTTTTTATTCAGTATATCATGTGGTTTAGATTTGAGCTTCTTTTAAAGCATATGGCTTGAAATAGTAATTACTGGGCTTGGTCGTGCATCGATCTTTTAGGAGAAAAATATTTTTGTAGCCCTGTATCAATATAAGGTGATTAAGGCCAGAAGAGGGCTACTCTTGTATTTTCTGGCTTGGAGGCACCCAAGGGCAGCAAATCAGGCTGCTGGCTATAGAAACACCTTTTGTTATTTTCTTGTTTAACTACAGATGAAACTAAATGGCAATAACAAGAGAATTTATTTTTCTTTTCTGGCATTTGTTCTGCCATTTAGCCTACCATATATTTGAAAGACTGCCTGAAGTTGTTCCAGATGTTTCTTAAAGCAAAATACAGACGTATTAGTACGGAGGCAAATTCAAGGTGAAAACACATGTGCTCTTCAGATGTTCTGGATCTGTGAATTCAAGGAAGGCAAAAGAAAGGTTCATTCCATATGAGAAGAATATTTAAAAAAACAGAAAGTGGCTGACAGCTACAGTAAAATAATCTGTTAAACATGAGGGACTGAAATTATTATCATACTGATTAAAAAGGGAAAAGAAAAAGAAGGACTGATCTCTTGAGATTTCAACCAGCTTGGGCTAGCTTTGAAGTACATCTAGAAAATAGGTCTTATCCTTCTTTGACTTTGAACTGCACCAAAAATGTTACCAGAATAGCTTTGGATCAAAGAGTTCAGGAGCAAAGTTAGAATTTTAGGAGATTAATGGCTGGATTTAGGATTCTGACTGTTCCATTTCTGGTAATGATCAGTATCTTGATTATTCGTTTGCTTATGATAGTATAGCTTCACAGATGTGAGTGGTGTCATGTGAAAAAAAACTGATGCAAAAAGCTGAGCGGGAAGTTTTTCTCATCTGAGCTTTTTTGTGTCTTTGGAATAGATCAGTTTTCATAGAGGCTCATTGCTGGTGTAATAGACATCAAAAGTATAAATAGTTGTACAGGTAAACACCCACCTGTCAGCTCACTTTCTACAAGTACTTTGTTCAGTTTCTGCCCTTACACTCCGCATGCAGTTAACCATTTGATCATTTATTCTCATAATTATCTAGTTAATCCTTGTTAGTTATGTATTAGAAGGTACTGAATATAAAAAAAAATCATAGGTGAAATTGGTAACTTAATGGTGTACTCCATTTTATAGGGTGAGAGCATTCAGCCCAAAAATATGTATGTCATTTGTACAGAGAGCTGTATTGTAGTCATTGGTGAAATTTATAACTTAATGGTGTACTCCATTTTATTAGGGTGAGAGCATTCAGCCCAAAAATATAAATGTCATTTGTACAGAGAGCTGTATTGTAGAATGGGGATTTGACTTTTTCTCTTCTAGTGTGTATCCTGGTGTCTACCCCTGTTATTCTGATCTTGGAGTTCTAAGTTAAAGCTTGGATGTGATTGGGAAACCCTTTTCACTGGAGTTTGTTAGTGTATACCGTTTCAGCAATTTATTTCTCTGTTTATATTCTTTCAGTGGGAGTACCAAGAGCTATGTAGTTAAGGAATAGCACACAGGTGAATGACCTAGATGTTTCATACTATTCAGCTGTGAATAAGCCTAAATATTTTTAATATTTCAATGCATTAGCAAATAGAGGAAATAAGCTGGTATGAGAATCTTTCTTCTAAATCGGGCAAATTAATATGTATCAATATTTACTGGAATTAGATGTACTGGTTTACACTAGCCATAGTACAATAACAATGTTTGGTTTAGAAAATACCTGTCTTTGTGATGTCAGGTTATTTTGTTATATTGCACTGTATTTCTGTCTTCTGAGCTCACTGTATCGCATCAGGAACTGGTGCTTGGAAATACTAAGAGCAGACTGTAAGAAATTACCTGCACCTGGAAATACAATCATCTTGTCTAATAAGAGCAATAATAAAGTAGATTACAAAGTCATCTTCAAAAATGAAAAAAATAAAAAAGGCAAAAGATAAAGCAAGACTTATAATGGATTTAGATAAGTCTGGTGGCCCAAGATGTGTGGGTCTAAATAAGTCACATAAGGGCTTGAAACCCACAGTCTGATTTCCTGCTCCCTTTCCCTGGGATTTCCATGAAGACCTGCAGTATATTTCAACTCATGTTTTCAGGTGCCAGGAGTGTTTATGATTGTACTAAAGAAGGTTTTTTTGTGGTTTTTGTGTGTGTGGTGGATTTTTTTTTTCTTCCCCCAAGAAAGAACAAGTTCAAGTATGTATGTTTTAAAGTCAAATGCTCTTCTGGGTGCGTCAGAGGTGCTGAGTAACTGCATTAACCTGGGTGTGCTTTGGCAACAGAAGGGAAAATAAAACTCAATAAATGTCCTCTACAACTGTGATAAACTCTGAGGGCACAAAGGGAGGCAGTTAAGAGCCGTGGGGGATGATTTGGTCAAGCACATCTTTCTTTTCAAATTACCTATTGCCACTTGCCACTTTAATATGAGGTAAGTGTATTTTAAGTCAGTTCTCTCTGAACGGTTCATTCTGTTTGGGTTGGCACAAGGGGCTCTGTTGACAGATTCACCAATGTGTGTTTTCCTCTGTTATCTCCAAATCCTACATGAATCCTGCACTCTCTGTATTGCTGTATTTGACATAACTGTTGACTGTCCAAACACTGTCTGCTTTTAGGAAGCCAGACTTTGAGCATCTGGACCATCAGTTTCCCGCAACCCTGGATTGCTTTTTACCTTGTTGGTTGACACAGGTAAGCCTTTATGAATACATAGTGTGGCTCTGGTAGAGATAAGCAGTCAGGTGTTTTAATCTTCACTGTTCTTAGGTGTGATGTCTAAGTGCCTGGCACTTAATAGTGGCTTCACTTGCCCCTTCAAGCTTTCTGGTAGGGAGGGTGGGAGAGGCCTGAGCTTTTGCTGTGCTGGCCGGGAGCTGTGTAACCACTCGTTCAGTGCTAAGCCAGAGAAAAAACTGTGGTGTGGAGCTTGGGCTCAGTGATGGCCAAGGCATGTTCAGGTCACTTAGAAGTGACCTGATAACCAGGATTGCCTTTCACTTGCAGAATAACTTAATGTGCATTAAAGTCCCTGGATGGTACAACAGAAGGATGGAAGTGGAGATGTAGGGGAGCTGAAGACAGCCAAATAATGGTGTTATGATCTGATCCTGTTGCTTCTGGCATTTTCCTTTCCTCTCCCCTTCCACTTTCACAGCTATGTGTGTAGCACTCCTTGAAGGATGGTTAGCAGGTTCATCATGTGGTTGTATACAAACAGTGTTAGAATCTCTGCTGAATGAATTAACTTGATGTTGAAGCTAAATATTTAGTTCAGCTGTTTACAGCTGTGTGAATATTTTACTGAATATTCTGAAGCACTCTGAATACTGAAATTAGCCAATGCTTTCCACAGCACTTTTGAGAATGTCATTCATTTTTCCTGTGTTAAATCAATTGGAAAGAACAAACCTCTAACCTGAAGGCTTAAATTTAGCAAAATTCCCTTCAACTTCAGTGAAGCAGAGTACTTATCCATTCTATGAGCCTTTGATTTGCTAGTCTTTGATATTTTTTTTCTTATGGTTTTTTAATTTTTTTTAATTTTTTTTTTTTTTTGGATATTGGAGCTATTTGAATGGGGCTTTTGAGGGGCTGTGTTTGATTTCCAGCTTTGACGTCAGTGGAGATTTTGCTTCCCAAAGACTATATATAGCATGTATCTAACAGGAGAGGAGAAAATAAATTTCATCTATTTGAGGTTTGGTTTATTGGTGTTATTAGCCATCAATCTTAATAATATCTTAACTCCAATTTTTGCACAAATTTAATAATATGAGTACTTTCAGTCTCTTGGAAGAGTTGCAAAACCAATTATAGAAATGTCAGAATTTCCATAGGAAGGTAACCTTCCTCTTAGCAGTAGCAGGGGAACAAACCAAACTAATAGTGATTAAAGTGTCAGGATATAATTGCATTTTCTTCCAAATAAACCATCAACTCCCAATGAATAATTAAAACAAGCCATGTTCCTCAGGATGCAACAGTTCAGTAGCTGTGATTAAACAGTGGTAGGAGCCATTATTAGGTTTTTTTTATATGATAAATTTTCTCTTATTGTCAGATTGTCAGATTTTATTACCTTGCTGTTCTTTGGGGTATATTTTCTTTTCCCCAGGTTGACTGGGAAAGCATAACTTGTGTCACAGACTGTAATGAGATATATGCTCCATGATGATTTCACAAGTGACCTTTGAATGATCTCAATTCTAGACAGAAACATGTAAGTGTAGACTTACGAATGATAATTAAATTTTTCAAAGCAACATCCCAAGAGCCAGAATATGTCTACCTAAACCTTTGACGTATATATTAAAGAGCCTGTTTCTTCATTTTTTTTTTTCTTCATATTGTCTCTGGTTAATTGCTTACTATCTGGTGGCTTAATAGGACATTCAGTTTTAAGAAACACCATAAAACCCAGAAGGGTCTAGAGGGCATCATTGCTCATTGGTGGTGATGAAGCACAAACTAGATCGAAGATATTCCAACTTCCAGAATCCAGGGACATTCTGTAGGACAGTCAGGTTGCACTGTTCTTAAACTTCACACTGCTTTATTAAGCACAATAAACAAGGGATCTCACAGTGGTGTTCTTTTGTTCATTTTCAGGATAGGAGTACACTTTTAAAAATGTGGTCGTGCTTTTCCTAAACCTTTCTTCACGTTTGAACTTCCTTTTTCTCTGGTACAGCATTTCTTTTTTCTAATCCTGGCTGGTTGCACAGTCTTGTCTCAAAATGATACCCTATTGAAAATGTCTGTGTTTTTTTCTCCATAAATTGAAGTTGAAGCATGAATCTTAAATTTTCAGTTTACCTCATTAACTCTCTTTAGCTGATTAAATCTCTTGAGCAGGCATAAACTAAATGAAAAGTGAGTAAAATGGTCTGTAAAACAAATAGTTATCAGAAGGTTGTCATTGGTTGGTCTTTATTAAATCTGTTTTAATTAATGTATGTGTTTTGGTCAGTGAATAGGGGCTGCTTCTGAAATCTCATTGTCAAACTTGCTGTCTGTGCTCTGTTACATTACAAGATCTAAAGAGCAACATCAAAATGGCTGTTAGGCTGTATAGTACTTGCCAGTCTTTGCCATTTCTGGATGTTTGAAGGAGTTTTGAACACCTGGGGAATTTAAGATACAAGTTGAGAAATGTCGGCACCTTGGCAATTGGGTAGCAGTTGAGGAAGACTGTTCAGGGTCATAGTTTTGGATATAAGCCACGTAATTCAACTAATTTTGTAAGTACTCCTTTGAAATTAAGATCTTGCTAGAAGAAAATGAGTTGCAGGTTCATAGCAAGCATCAGACTTAGAATGAAAATAAGTGTTCCCAATGCGTTCTAAGCCTACGTCAAGTTGGGGGGGGGAAATCTTTAAAGTCCAAATCAAATCTTTTTCCTGTTAGGAATAACCACATCTGTTTCTTTAGGAAATATTTTGGCTAGTTTGCTGGATTTTTAATATTTAATATTAATAAAAATATACAATGGGTGTTGCTCTGAGAAACTAATACTTAGATATCTAGATTTATAAAGGTGTGTAAGGAAGAAAGAACCAAAACTTGTTCCAGCCTCTTGCAATTTTTGTGAAGATGTAAACATGTAATTGATAGATTCTTAAGCCTGGGCTGTAATGGTGCAGCATAAATATAGCAAGCATTTTTTAAAGCTAGCAAATGGGGCCAGGGTGTTCAAAAACCTCTCCGTAAGTGAAGGCTCTTGCCTTCCATTTCCAAACCCAAACTTGAGTACATGTGCATGCTCAGGCTAGTGCTTTATCATCGTATGCTTACTACTTCTTGTACTGGTCGAATAAATTTGATGTTCTCCTTGGAAACTCTTCTAATTTATTTTTAGGGAAGTGAAGTGGATGCGAGCGATCAGTGCACAGCATAGATATTGATGACTCTTCTACTTTTAAATCCTGTTTTGAATGTAAGAGCTTAGTAACATCTGCTTTCTGAGTGCCACAGATCTGTCCCTTTAAGTGTAAAGGTTTGCTGAGAATTGATAGTTGACTGAAAATAGAATTTTTTTAATGCTAAGAGCTGATGAACAGCTACTCAGTAGCTAATGTTATCCTCAGGGGTCACACTAAAGACTTGCCTTGCTCTCAATTAGTTGATCTCATTGCTAAAAAATGAAACAAATTGATAACTTGATGGACTCTCTATTTTAATTTTTCAACTGTCTATAGTTCTCTGCTTTCATATCAAGCCCAATCCGTGGCTTGTACATTCCAGTAATTTTTTGTAACTTTCACAAAACATCCTGTTCAGGTCTACAGGGATGTTTCAGCAGGGTGAGGGTCTGTGTTTCACTTACACAAAACTTCTTCAGATCTTCATTATCACTGAAACAAATTACAGGACAGACAGAACTCAACCATTCAGCATCATTGCCCTGTTTTCCCATATGCCAGTCTCACCTTGATCAAATCCCCACTCTGTGTAGCAAGCTGTAAAAATGCAAGTGCCTTGCAACATGCCCTCCAGGTCTGCTAATGAAGCCTAATTCCCCCTGGGGATCAGATGACAGCGCATGCTTCAAAACTTGAAATATTCTTCAGAAGATTTAATTTCTCCCATATTTGGATTTTAGGGAACATTGCAAGAAGGAGCTGAAAGAAGGTCTTAAATAATACAAGCATGTTGCTGATGCTTTTAATTCACTCTTACTAAACCCAAACAAACCTGAATGTCTGTAATAGATTGGGATGCTCTTGCAGTTGCCTCAGGACAGTATGTATATTGCAGACCTCTACCAAATGCATATTATTCTTGTGTTCCCTACTTTAATAACGCATCCTGTCAGTAGCTTTTCTCATTTTTCTCTCACTTTTCTTCTGCCTGACCTTTCTTCATTTTTTTTTTCTATATTCCTATTGGATCTCACTTTTATCTGCCTTTTCTCTCTCTCCCCATCTTCCACAGCCTCTTGATTTTATTTCTCCAGATCAGCACTCCTTGCACCTTTACAACTGTTATTCTCCAATAATGAATAGGAAATTCATCAACACTATGACAATCTCTCTCTTCTTTTATATGAAACTGCTTCCTTTCTGGATTTTTAGGACACAAATACCTTGACATGTAGATAGACTTGAGACTAAATAAAGTGTCTTTACCAATAATGAAGAGGTGGGAGGAATTAAGTATCTGCATGGTGGCGTTGGGTAAAATACCCTGCTATACACTGTTTTATTTTTCTCCTAGACTGTTTAGAGTTAGCAGGTGTTATTACAGAGGTTGATTTGTCTGATCATGACATACAAGAACAATTCTGGATACATGAAATAGTGATTTATATTTTTTGCAGTTACAGTTGGAAGGTATGAACTGCAACAAAATGAGACATTTAAAATAATTGTATCAAAAAGGAGAATCACAAAAATAATCTGAAAATGTGTAGTTCTTCTTACAGATAGGATTTCAATTATTTTGAAAATCTCTTTGACAGTAGTTAATCAGAATAGAAGGTTAAAGATGTGTTAAAGTCAAAATACAGTCAATTAGACTTTCTGTTGCTTTTCATTTATTATAAAACATGTAGTTGATATAAAAACTGAACAGAGCAGTTGCAGAGCAGATAACTTACAATTCTACATGAATTCATATTTTTGCCATTTGGGTTCAATTTATGTAGTTGCTTCTTGTGGCTACAGCAGCTGGTTACAACAGAAAACTTGTACTGTAATTTTTCCTGACTGGACCTGATTCTTCGTAAACTTGTGAATACTGTTAAGTTTCTTTCAGAAGCCATTTAAGATCAAGGCGTTGGAAAGGATACTTGATACTTGTTCATCCCCTGACATTTTGCATTTACATTACACCAGGATGCATCTAAAGCTGCCCTGGTTTAGAAAGCAGCTCTATGCCTATTCTCTATGTGTGTAAATGTTAATATGGTGTGAAGTACAAAGAACTCAGGTCTGTGTGTGGTTAAAAAGAGACAAAATTTAGTAAATGTAAATCCATTCATAATCTGATCAAAAGTATTTTTCCTCATCTTCCTTATTTCATGACAGAAGCTTGTCCTGAATTTTTCAATCAAGTTGCATCTTTTTGGTAAAACAGAAAAAGTGTTTTCAAACACCCATTAACATTGGTTAGCTCTGTCTACAAGATTGGGTGTTAGCTGCCATTTAAGGATTTTATATTTATTTTTTGGAATTCAAAAGTATTACAGTTGGGACAACCTGAGAACATTTAATCCCTTCCCAGCTTTAGAGTGTCAGTGTGATTATTCCAGGAGTCCCTCTTGAAATCATGGTATTTTAATGTTTCTGATTAGCTTCTTTCGAGTCTTCAGAAGGTGACATGTATTTGAACATTCTGGACTGATTAAGTGGAAATTGAGAGCAGTAAACATTTTCAAGTCCAAACAGTTCACAGAATTTCAGATGTGTTTAACAAGCTGAAGCAGTAAGGAATGTATGTTTAAAGGGAACAAATAATTTACTTCCCCCAGGTTTTTTCCCCCATAGCTAGTAGTAACTGGGCAGTACTGTGCCAGATTTTGGGTTGGGTTGGGCTTTGAGAGAACTGCAATGTGCTGTTGTTTAACCTGCAGGTAATGGAGACTTGAGCTCACTGGGATTTTCCGTTGATGGAACAAGTCTTCTTGACGGCATGTCTGATAAAAGCTTGTGAATAAGGTGCGAGAGAAGCTTGAACTCTTTCTGCCTCCTGTCCAGAAAGGGGTAAAACCACTGAAAGGTTTGTCTTTCAGCTGGGAGTAAGATCTGGAGCTCTTTCAGTGAACTCATTTGTCATTGTAGCGGGAGTGTGCAGGGACCGATGCCCTCAGACCGTGGGGACACATCTGACGGGATACTTGCGGTTCCCTTTCCTTGGGTACGGGCCGGCTGCAGCCGCCTGCCAGGGCAGAAACTTGAATAAGAAGTTCAGGCATAAGCAACAGAAATGTTTTTCAACTTTTATCATCTCAACAAGCAAAAAAGATTAGGTATCAAACACATGAATTAAAAGATTGATGCTGTCTCTCTTACTGGCAGGACTATAGTTCTGTGATATACTAGCGTTTATCTGTTAGTAGAAATCTTCAGGGTCTCGTTTCCCATTTCAGAAGGTGATGTGCCTATGCTATATCACTGGGATAAATTTCTGGAAGGTGTCTTGGCTCTGGTGGTGTTTCCAGAAACAGAACATAAATGCTTCATTTGGGTACTTGTGTCTGGTAATCCAAAATCTCTGTGCTAAGCTGCCGAAATGTGAGGTGTCGAGTGGGCTCTTATACGTTGTGCCCTCTGGGAACTTGGGTGTTTGAATTGAGTTTTCTTCCTGAGTAGGGTTTGAGCCGACTAACTTTTTTTTTTTTTTAAAGAATATAACACTACATTAAAGAACATAACCTTTCGTACAGAAGCCAGCAATTGGACTACTCAGAAAGGTTTACACCTTGATCATGACGTTTCAACTGTTTCTTGCATCCAGGGTTAGCTCAGAGTGTCTCCCTATACAGCAACAAATGCGAGAATCACAGGATCAGTGAGTGAGCAGAATGGAGAAAGACATTTGCCTCCACAGTTAGAAAAAAACCCCACAAAATCAAACCTACCATCAACAGCTTAAAAAAAAAAAAAAAGCTGGGCATTTAATTTGTTCTTGCTTTCACAGGTTAAGCAATATAGGCATAGGACCCGAATTTTCAGTTTGCAGCAGCTGCATTTGTCCTACCAGGCCATGTGTGTAAACAGATTAACTGAAGTGATTAGTGCAGGAGAGAACGAAAGGCCTCCCTTGAATTGGGCAATCACACATTTCATTATTTTCTGAACTGGCTTGAAATTAGTGAATATGGCTAACACCAGAAATAAAATGGGCTATCTTTTTATTTTCTATGCCTGCTTTTCACCTTGGCAATCCTCTTTTCCTCTAACTTCTTTTTATCATCTTTATGTAATTTCACACACATATAAAGGCATCTCCATATATGGATTTCTGTTATGCTCCAACGTTCAGCGGTTTCAAACTGTTTCTGAAGATGTGGGTGTATAGGAACTTTGAAGGCTCACACAGGATAAAAGGAATTGCAATGCCGTTACCAGTGCTAAGTTTTTTTTATGAAGTCATGCATCTTCTGTTCCAAACAGGCTCTTCTGCAGTCTGTGGATCTGATATGTGAATTTATACTTTTAAATGTTTATTCCTTTCTAAACCTGTGTGACTGCATAAAGGAGGTCTTTAAAATAGCTTTCCTTCAAACATTGCAGCCTGTGCCTGGGTTTTTTGCAGTGTGTGTTGCCAGCTGAAGGACACTTTGTAAACCAATATGTGCTGTAGTGTTAGGTGTGTGATCTGCACAGATGACCATGACCTGTTTATTTGACTGTACATATCTATCTAAAGTTTTACACTGAAAGGCTGAAGTTTAATGTTTGGAGCACTTTACACGTACGTGTGTAATAATCTTGTGATACTTTGGTGGTGATTAGTAACTCACTTCAAAATAAGAATTTTTTTAAAAAAATCATTGCTTAAAGACAGTTTATCTAGTCTTGAAAATTAGCTGCTCAGTCTTCAATTCATACAGAGTTACATTCTTCCTACATTTCTCTTCACCGAGGTCATCTTTGGAGCTCATTTCTCAGATCCCTCGCACATATTTTTATCATTCTAGCAGAACGCCCAAGCTGTAATTTTATCTGTGCTCTCTCTTTCCTTTTTTTCCCCCCTCCATCTGACAATTATCACACCTACTGACATGTAATTTTACTGGCTTAATGGTTGTGTTGAAATTAATGATTTCAGTAGACTCCCACTGAAATTTCCTTGATCTTGACATTTTAAATGCCATTTCTGTGGCCAGATTCTTTCTCCTAATTGGGCTGTTTCGTGACTCTTGACGGTGGCAAGCGGCTGCAGTTGTCTGGGGACAGAGGTTTCACGAGGGAAGCAGGTTGGGTGCTGGGGACGCATGCAGCTGAGGCCAGACAGCTTTTGGTATTGGGTATAGCTTACTACAAACCTCAGAATTCTGCTTTAGCCTTAAACTCTGTTTGCTCTGTATTTCCCAGCTCAGCTTGGTGTGCCTGTGCTAGCGCAGGGCTCCCAGAAAAGCAGCAGTTACAGGGTCCTGTCTGGCTGTACAACTCTGATACCCACACTGGTCGGCACTGAAATCCAGGCTGATGCGAGTTCAGAGGTTTTTGTGCCTGAGGTGACTATATTAAATGCAGCACTTCAGCTGTGGCAGTCACAACTTTGTAGCACAGGCATACTCTGTCACATAGAACCGGCCTCCTGGGAGGCAAAGATAGTTTAAAATTATTCATACCTTATATTCTGCCTCGGCAGTTCTGTCTAAGAACCTGTATCTCCAGAAAGCACTTTCTTCCTGATCTAATCCTTCTCATTTTGTAACCATCTGTCACTCTTTCTTTCTCCACTCTGAGTTGTGTGAGCAGGTTCATGTTGATGTGCATTTCCTTAAAAAAAAAAAAAGTGAATTTTGGTCCAGAAGTTACGCAGCTGTGTTACTCAGGCAGGGTGCTAGCTCTGCTGAGGAGCTCCAAGATGTATGGTGATGTGGCTTCTGGACAAGGTCTGTCTGGCTCAGGCTGTAGGTCCTACAGCCACCTACATGGACAAATAGATCTGTGCTGAGGTACAAGTTTCAGTGCCAGTTTCCTCTGCAATCATTCAGTCAGTGGATCTTCAGTCACCAAAGGGCAAAAACCTTAGCCAAGGGATGCAATAGCTTGTCCTTCAGCTCATTATTTGCAGAGAAAGGGTCTGAGTGACAGATTTACACTGGAAGAATTCACAAGAATCTCTGGTAATGCTGAATGAATTGTGGAAAATTAGCATGGCCTCTTTTTCATTGACTAAATGAAAGTAAATTGAAGTAAAACATTTGTTCTGATAATCCTGAAATGATACTTGTACATTCCTCTGTAATGTTTCTTGTATGGAAAGCTCAGGAAGTGTTGAAGCTCATGAAATTCTTGTTGCCAGTTACTTTGACTGCAAACTCCAGCTCCGATTCTCTGCATAGACATATCCAATTAGTAGTGTTTCCCATCTTCGTACTGGCTGTAAGTGATTTCCAGCAGAGAACAACTTAGAGAGGTTCCTGCAGGATCAGCCAATTACCAACATCCCATCGGCAAATCTGGTAGCGCTACTTTGAGCTGTGCTAAGCTGGAAGCCGTTCTCACCTGCTATCCTATGTCTTTGTTTTACAGGTTTTTACACATTATGGAGATACCAGTAACTCCAACTAGGAAAATAATGCTGCGATTGTGATTTAAGATACTGTTTCAGCAATGCCCTCTCTTGTTAGATTGATCACAGCGCACTAGTAGGTCATTGACCGGTGACAAGTGGTGTTCCGCAGGGGTCGGTGCTGGGACCAGTATTGTTTAACATCTTTGTTGGAGACATGGACAGTGGGATTGAGTGCATCCTCAGCAAGTTTGCCGATGACACCAAGCTGTGTGGTGTGGTGGACATGCTGGAGGGAAGGGATACCATCCAGAGGGACCTTGACAGGCTTGAGAGGTGGGTCTGTGCAAACCTCATGAAATTTAACAAGGCCAAGTGCAAGGTCCTGCTCGTGGGTCGAGGCAATCCTGAGCACAAATACAGGCTGGGCGGAGAGTGGATAGAGAGCAGCCCTGAGGAGAAGGACTTGGGGGTCTTGGTGGACGAGAAGCTCAACATGCCCCAGCAATGTGTACTTGCAGCCCAGAAAGCCAACTGTGTCCTGAGCTGCATCAAAAGAAGCATCAGCAGCAGGTCGAAGGGTGTAAGCTGAGAGAGGGTAGATTTAGACTAGACATTAGGAAGAAATTTTTCACTGTGTGGGTGGTGAGGCACTGGAACAGGTTGCCCAGAGAAGCTGTGGATGCCCCATCCCTGGAGAGGTTCAAGGCCAGGCTGGATGAGGCTTTGAGCAACCTGGGCTAGTGGGAGGTGTCCCTGCCCATGGCAGGGGGGTGGAACTAAATGATCTTTAAGGTCCTTTCCAAACCAAACCATTCTATGATTCTATGCAAGCAGGGGCTGTATCCAGGAAAAAAGTGTGTCTATATTCATTATGCGGATATTATATATGTTTTCTTTCCATCATGTCTGCCCAGTTAAATTTAGACTGATAATAAATGTGTTTGTGGATACAATCTTGTAATGCTTGCACAAGTAGTGCTTGCTTATTCTAATAGCCCTACTCAAGGGGTCGTACTTTGTGTTTGTTGTTTGCTTGGTATTCTGAAATTATGTTTGCTTTCAGTCCGGATAGCTTACTATGTTTATTCTTTAGCCTTGCATCAATTCTTAATTGCAAGTCTCTGACTTGACAGTGTAGACTTAGTGTGGAAAAGGATCAGGCCTGTAAGAATTATTTGCCTGCATGAAAAGACTGTGTAAGATCTTAAAAAGAGCATTACAGCTCAGGAGGGCTTGGACCCAATAAGGTGTAATAGAGTTGAAGCCCACAGCACCTTTAGGTACAGAAGCAAAGAAAAATAGACTGAAATACGCAGCAATAAAAAGTAGATGTTCAATGGAAATTAACAGCTGTTGTTGCTCAAGAATTGAAAGTTATATCACAATACTGTAAAATAAACCCTTTTTTTTTTTTCTTTCTTATTATTGCTACATCAAGTATTTTTTTCTGAATTATGTTCAGGCACAAATTTTGCTGGTTTTGTTTTTTTTTTTTTTTCTTGTATCCTTACTAAGTTGTTCACATATAGTTTTATTGAATCAAGTAAAAAACCTTAAAAATTAGTTCATTACTTTAGTTTCCTCTTTGTGTTTTATCTTTTGTCAAGCTAATAACTTGGAGAACACCCTTCAGCATGCTAGCTACTGTCCAGTATGACATTTACGTAAGACTCACTGAAGCTAGATTTGCTCATGCTGCTAGTGAATCACTGTGGTCAGTGTTATAAGAGAGTAAAAGGAACGTTTGTATCTTCAGAGGCTACTGTTACCTTTAACTGTTCTAGGTGATTATCATATTCAAGTCAATATTGCTTAATTTTAGTATTGAGATCAGTGGTCTGGAAGCAATATCTTTTTATTTATTTAGCTTATTCTCATATGTATATAGAATACTTACTGAACCTATAGCAGCTTTTGGCAGTTTGAAGATTATTGTTAATTAACTTCTCTGTTTAAATTCCTGTGAGCTCAACTGTAGTTGATGAGTTATCATGCTAAAAACAATACATCCTGAAGCTGTTTCATAAACATAGTCATTTAACCTAAATTAGGCTCTCCATCAATGGAGACAAATCAATTCTTTAATGCCATATTTCTATAGCATTGTTTTGCATTTAGAATGCCTCAGTATTCATGTATATGCATGTGTAATTCTGGGAAGGAGGGAATCTGAGAGGGGATGGGAAGCCCTGATGCACGTAGGGACATTTAGAGAAATGGAGATGTCCACTGATGTCCGCTGACCTAACAGAGTCTGGTATAGCACCAATATTCTGCATCTTTTAATAGTTTGCAAAATAACTGTAGTACTTATTTCATTTTTCTCATTTCTTAAATCTCGGTGTTGAACATTTTGCTTGAGCTGAGCTGAGAATTTCTCAGTTCGAAGTGACTTATTTGGAGTTATTTGCAGGGGATTGTAATAATAGCATTGAACATATTTCCCCAAAAGAATAAGAACAGTACTCACCTGTTGTAGAGCTTAATTGAATGCTTAATTTATTCTTCAGAAAGTAGTCTGTTCTCTCCAGAGAAAATACTGGTTGAAATTTAAAAAGTACTTATTGTTCTCTGATCTGGGAGAAAAAATAGCCGCACTGTGGCTGTTCAGAGGGGAACAGCTGCTCCCGTCCTTTCAAGGTCTGAACCCCACTGCTTTGACTAGGAGGAAGGCGGCAAAAAAGGGGACCCTGGCCACTTCATCGTACTGACCGCTTGGGTATCTCATTCCAAGTAGAGAAGTTCCTGTGTTTAGGAAACAAGGACTGCAAGCCGAACTTGGTAGCTTTGACAGCATAGGTTTAGCACGCAAAAACGCAAAGATGAGATCTGAAAACCAGGTCTGGGGAACGTGTTTTTGTACAAATCTGACCCTGTATTACTTCCAGACTGACAGTGGTCTCCATATGCCTAGTCAAATTCCTTCAGCAGAATGTTGTAGGAAGAATTTTGGGTTTTTGCAGAAATCTGTGACTCAGCAGCACATCCTAGTGTTGCTATTTGCAATTTTGTTTTAGAGAGCAAACTAAACTTTAATAGTGTTTGTTGGTGGGATTGTTTTTTTCATAATTTTAGAAGTGACATAGAAATGGTTCTCTTTTAAAATTTGATTTAGTATAGAACTGTGCAGCTCAAAATCTGAATAGGACCTGAGCCTGGGGTCTGAAATTTTATTTGATGGGAGCTAAGGAAGATGATTCTACTTGTTTGGGCAGAACTGAAAGCAGTTTGGTATGTCTGGGAATATTTGAGTCTTGGGTAAACACAAGTCTCTCTCATTGATCAGATGAGTGTGTTAAAAGGTGCTTTGATGATGACTGTGTTAGCAGTACACTGCAGCTGGGGATAGTATTGTGTGTCCAACAACATAGGGAATGGTAAGACTGATTTTAGGAGTTTTCAGTGAAAATGTAAAACCTGACACTTCCTTTCACTGTCCTTCAGCTTTTTTTTCATTCTTCAAGCTTGTTTGTATGAGATGCAAGGGGACAAAGCTTATCACTGCAATAAATCAGGTTTTTTTTTGCTGATGGACTGCTGGGGAGGTCTTCTCACCTGAGGATATTGTTTCATTCATCAGTTGGCCAAATTCATAAATTCTGCCTGTTGCACTGGAGCTGATTGCCTGTGCTGTGTTACAACATAGTTGCTACAGCACTTGGCAATGTGAAAACTAACTGGAGTTTGCAGGGGGCTGATTAAACTGTGGAAGACTACTTGCTTGTTTCTGGTGAAGACTTGGTCTCTGTCCTAAGACTGCTCAAAAGTCTAAGTGAAAGAGTGAGAGGCAAGGTAGAACACAATGGAACAGCAGAGGTGTAAATTCATGTGCAGGTTACTGATGGAAAATGTGTAATTAAATAAAGGTATAAGGATTATCCCAAACTTTGTGTTCTATTATCAGATACGTAGTTACTTCTAGACAAGAGATATTATTAAGTACAATTAGGTATATTTTACTTAAAAGAAATTTGTCCTACCCGAGAGGCTTGCAGTTTGGCTTGCTAATCTAACTCAAAATGCTGATATGAAAGAAATATTGCTTGATGGTTGTTTTTCTAGAGCAGTATCAGTGGTGTTCCTGCTGCTCATACCATCCATGTGCTTGTGGACCAAGCTGCTGTGTTAAACTTTCGAGGGAGCCTCTATGCTCTATAAAGTCATTCCTAGCTGCTGCTGCTGTCCTATGGCCAAAAAAAAAAGAAGCATCTGACTAGAAGTATGTGATGTCAAAACCTGTTCTCAGCACAGGTATATGAGATGGAGGCATGCAATCATATAATTGTAAGAAAAAATGGTGACTGCTGTACCTGCTTAGACAAAAACTTTTCATGTAGTTCTGCCCTTACATATTTTCAGTGTAATTTTTCAGATTAAAATGGCTAGAAACTTTTAAAATTTGAGTAACAGGAGAGTTGTTATATAATTCTTCTAGTGAGACTGCTGTGGAATAACCATTAGAAGTTATAAATCCTTGTTCAACAACTCCTGGCCTTTCTGCTGGGTGGTAGTCAGCTCTGCATAAAGTGGATTTTTAAATGCCATTGAAATCTCCTGATGGTATTTTAGATTCTCCTTGCCACAGTTATAAATAGCAGACAAGATCTGAGAACAAGGCCCCTGCTGTAGTCTAGTAATCCTCTGAAGCTTTGCTTACTCCTTTGCTGTTGTTGCTCCATATCCCCAGCAGTCGCTCCTTCCTCAGTTTCCCTGAAGTTTGCATTTGAGTTACCCACAGATGTGTCTGGAGTGCCTCTGGTGTCAGGCTGCAGGAGAGGAGCTTTACTTTCCACAATTTTGCAGTCAGCATAGGTGTGCAGGTGTCTTGCAGGAAACTTCCTACTCTGTTGAGTTTGCTAAGCAAAAGATCGACCCACCTTTTATCTTTGACAGAAGAATGAAGGAAACTTCTGAATACATCTTTTTACGTGGTGTGTCCTGTAATATTAATTTATTATGCACATTGCTGTATGAAGTAATTTCAAAATTAAATGCAGAAAAGCAATCATATGTGAGATGATTTAAATCAGATGATGTTAATATCTTTAGTTTTTATATTTTGATAATAAAATGAAATAGCTTTGCATAAAAAGTGAATTGAAAGCTCCACTAAGATTTCATATTTCAGTGGGGACTAGAAATTACTGTGAAGCTCTTCAACTGAACATGGTATACAACCTCTCTTCAGAGACTAAGTTCAGGAATTAAAGAACCAATTTCACCCATCTTCTATGTGTATTGCCTTAATTTTTTTATCATTTGCAAGCAGAAAATTCAGTTATAGTAATAATCATTTTTTGACAGCTGTGATGACTGGGATTACTTGTACCTTGCTAAATATGTAAATAATGGAAAACTCGGTGAGAGAAGTTTCTGTAACCCGGGGGACTAGGCTATACAGCAAAGCCACAAGGGCTGAGAAAAATTTCTTTGATTTTTCCCCCCCATGGCAAGGTATACCATATGCTAAGCCATTTGAAAAGTCTGATCTTGTCTTTTTATTTATAGGGTGTGCAGAGTTGAGTGGAGGTGGTGAAATTATTTGCTGAGATGAACTTGTCTAAATTTAATTCCTTTCTGTTTGTAAAATACTTTTAGACAGCTTGATTGTTTTTAAAATAGTTTATTTATTATTAGCAATTGTTCAACATAGACTTGGCAAAGCAATCTAGAGGAATTGCCTACTAAACTCCCATTTAATTTAGTGATATTTCAGCATCTTACTGCTTTAGCATCCTTTAAAAATTCCAATCTTTGGCTTTGTGTTTGAGAGTCATGGGTTAGCATCAGCTTAGTTTAAGACTGTTTTCTGTTCACACTGGTTATCTTGGTAAGGCATGATACATTTATAGTAGTAACTAATAAGAGAAGAGTATTTTATTTGTAATTTTGAAAGAAGAAAAAGCAAGATCTTGCCTAAGGGGTTGTACAAAGAGACAGGCCTTTTCTAGAGTTAAATAGGTCCAAGGAAATTAATGTGTTTTAAGAATGTGATAAGTTAATCTGATTTTTTTTTTTCTTCTGATTTCTCTCCAAGAAAAGTCTTCTCCGGGCTGAGGATTTTGAATGGTACAGAATTTCAAGCTGATCCATTTGGCCGTGTATGGCTTATAGCCTCTAACTCTGATACCAGCAAGTAAAAAATGTTCCTAATTTGTACCTGTTTCCCCTTGATTCTTTTTCTGAGATGCTGAGGAAGTTGAAAATGACCCAGAGCCATGTAATTCTACTGAGGTCTGGAGTTTGGAGTCCATCAGACTTCATAGCCCTTCACCACCTGCGCTTAGCCACTGCTTTGCTCTGCCCATGGCTTGTCAAATGCCTGGTCATGCTGCTGCACTAGGCTGAGGGAACATGTGGGGCAGCTGTGTCTTACCCTGTATCTACATGTGAAGTTAAGGGGTCCTTATATATGATATTTGGTAAAAAAACTGGCAACTTCTCTCGTTCAAGCAGTAGATGGCTGAATTTTCAATGTGTGCGTGTTTTGAACTACTTGGTGGCTTACATGCAGTATATTCCAAAAAGAGTTCTAGTTCAGGTTCTCTGATTTGATCAACAGTGATTTAAAGCCAAACTTGCAGTGTCTGAGATACTTTTAACTGATTTTTTTGCATATTGTGGGTCCAAAGGGGGATAGTTATGTTGCTTAACCCAAAGGTTTCTTTAGGATTCTCATTTGTTTTTGTAAAAAGAACTGCATTACACATTTAAAGTAGTCATTAGGAGCTTTTTGTCAGCTGATTTGCATTTTCTGCTGGTGTTCACTGGGGTAAGAGAATATAAACAGAAAAATGGCTCTGGGACTTGAAGTATCTGTGGCCGTGCACATGCTAGTCTGAATACAGACTAGTTCTTTGAGGATTCATAAAGATTTTATTATACATGTATTTTTTTTATTACTCTCTCCATCTGTAATTGGTCGTGGCTGGTGGCCAGTGTCTCTGCTGCTGGGGTCCATGCAGCCCAGCTCTCTGTTTTCTCTTCACCCTTGGCTTTTCCCCTTGCTGAGTATTGTGAAAACGGTTCTTGGGGAAAAGCTTTAGGGTGACATGAAGCGTTCCTGCTTTCAGGACTTATATTAATTCAAGATGTTATTGCAGGAACATCTTCATTAAAGAAGTAATTTTAGTGAAGAAGAAGCAGCTATGAATGCATGTTAGGAGTAATAAAATATATTATGGTGGAGCTCAGAATTTAGCAGGCAGACCAGGAAGTGTGGTATATACACTGTTAAATGGAATGTGTTAGACTTATGCCTTCAGTTTGGGCTAATGGAGATAAATATTGTCAATGCACTAAAGTATCTGATGATTGCTTTTACTGAAAAGTACTAAGTAATTCAAATGTGATCTAAAAATCATATCAAATTGAGGCAAGTGTGCTAAAATAAAAAAAATACAGCTGAGAGAATAAATCAGTCATGCTCAGCATTTGCAGGCACGCCGTAGAAGGTATTCCCAGAGAATTTACCATTCTGTGATTTCTGTTTCTGGGCTTAACACTTCAACCAGTCAATGGATGGGTTGGTCAGAAGTTTGTGTGTTGCAAGTAAAGATAAAATTTGATCTGCCAACCATATGGTAAATCTCAGTGCAGGTCTGACACACATGTTCTTCCACTGTGAAGACTATTAGTTTAATAACAAAGATAGGTTTAATTAATTCGTTCCAAATTACAGGATAAGAAAACTGAAATGACTGAAGAAAGTTAATAGAAAGTAAACTGGTACATGTGTCTCACCAAGATCTCTGTTGCCTTTCTAGGTTTCAATAAAAATATCATATTAAGTGTCCCAATTTCTTAAGCAGGCATAAAAATTGGAAACAATAGCCCAAGTAAGTTATTTTCCAATATATAGGAATGTCTTCTCTGATTAAAGAGTAGTAATTGGCTGTTGTATGTTAACAGTGCGGCCCAGAGCAATTTTATAATAACCTTCTAAGTGCTCGCGAAAAAAACCAGCCCAACACTATTACTTTCAACAAATGCAGTTACTGCATTTCTTAATTCATTTTAGTGAGCTGTCAATAAATTTCAGTCCATTAGATGCAGAATTTAATTAGCTAGGATTGTGATTTGTGACTTGCATGCTATTTATGGTTTCTAGTAAATGTTGCCCTTGGCAAAATAAACATACTTAATTTATAGCCAGTGGTGAGCAATTATTTTTCATTTTGGTGACACTAAATGTCACTAAAACGCTGTCTGTTTTAAGGTTACAAATACAAGAGTCTCTTGCCAGAGCCTGCCAATGTGTTATAGTAGTATGGAATCTAGGGATCCTTAGGTATCAAGGACACAATGCAGAGCCAAAGTGATTTATCCTCTTAGGGAACTAAAGGTGTCGTCTTGCCGAGCATGACATTTGTGTTGGGCTTGGCGCTGGAAATGGGGAACCCATTTTCTTTCACAGGTTCTGCAAGACTGCAGTTCATGAGTGGCTTTGAGGTGTCTTGGCTGATGGATGGTTATCCTGCTCTCACGTTAAAGGAACCGTAACTTTCTATTTGAGACAAAATGGATGGAACTCTTTGTATTTGGAAGGACTGTACAAAGGCAGTTAGTGAGTTTTGCAGAAGGACAAGGCAAGGGGAGTGTATGTTTGCTCTCAGTTATTCAAGCATTATCACTGCCCACCCTCCCCAAGCGGCTCTTTTCATCCCACAGCATCTCTGGTCGGGATCTGTTTCTAGTTCCTTTCCAGTCTGCGTGCTGGATGCAAGGCAGCTCTGCTGCTCTTTCCCCGCTGTGAGCAGTGCTGTTCTGTGAGGTGCTGGCAGTGTGCGCAGGGTACCTTGCCCCAGCAGCAGTACAGCAGCTCTGGCACCGAACTGAGCCCTGTGCCACTTTCATGGACCACGGAGCCCCAGCACAGCTTTCTGCCAGGTCTGGTGTTTCTGTGCCCTTCTCCCCTGCGTGAGATAGGTGTATTGATACTCACCTAGACAGAGACTGACCTTTCAGTGAGATGTGCACAAAGTGGACCTGTGCAAAGCCTGGCGATGTCGAAGGGGAGGTGAGCATAGCTGCAGAAGTCTGACATTACATACATCTTTACGGGTTTGACATCCACCTGTGGTTTGTCAAACTGTCACAGGTACCAGTACAGCGCTCCCTGCAAGAGCTGGACGGCTTTGATCCCCGGTGGCGTTTCAGGGAAGAACATCTGTCAGTTAAGACAGCAGTGAAAGTACACTTTCATAGGTTTCTCTAATTAAAGGTGAATGATCTGTGCCTTTCTTCTAGCCTTTAATAAAGAAAGATGTTATTCTGGATAGCTTCAGATCTAGTAGCAGTGAAGATAAAATTCTGTTCTAAATTTAAGGCAGGGTTAAAAGTCAGAGCAAATGAAAATGAGAGTTTTTGATTTGTTACTATGAAAATAGCTTTTCATGAGCTTGGTAAAGCTCGCAATGTTTTATTCCTGGAGAGGCTCAATCACTGAATTTTCCATAGTACCATCTGTGAAGTATGTTGAAGTATTGATAAACTCATGTTCAAGGGATGCAGTTAAATCAAGGCAAGAGTTTGAGAGTCAGTCCTGAGATCTGTGAAAAATTCTCCCCATTTGTGCTTATCCACTTTGAGCCCAGAGTTGTATATATTGTAGGTTTGATGTTTTGGATACTCATTGAATTCTTACTGCTAGCATGAAAATGTCGTTATTATAGTATGTGATGTATAGCATGTCATGCTTATTACTATAGCAGAAGTAGTGTTAGTGAAAGTAAGTTTTAGAAAGCCTAGTACATACCAGATGATAGAGATGGAATAAAAAGTTTTTATGCTGACCCTAAGCCCCATTTTTTTTTTTTTCTTCCTCTTTTCTGTACTATTGTCACTGGATACCTGTTATGCTAAATCCTAGTTCAGCCTTGAACCTGTGCAGATCCGGGCTAGCGGGGGCAATGGTCACAGCACATGGCAATTTGCTCTCAGTGCTCCAGAATGGAGAGCAATTGGATGGAACCAGTGGAAAAAGCAAATGTCATGGTTCTTGACACTGAACTTCCAAAAAGTTTTTCTGTGTTTGTGGAACCGGTGAACACTTGTGTCTGGGGACTGTTCTCCAAGAAACTTCCATGAAACTCTCCACCACGGGAAGGAGTAGTGTGTGCTAAGAGGACAGACAATGGTCCCTAATGCTGCGCAGGATTTTGAGGGGTCTGCTTTCATCGTATCTCTAAAGTCTGTATCAGGTGAATCTTGAGAGGGATGAATAGGAGGTTAAAAATTAGAGGCAAAAATAAAAAATTTATCTTACAGATAAATATGAATGAAGTTCTATAAATATAGTAGCTTCACAGAATCTATGGCTACAAAGAAAAGATTTTTGCTAAGGCTGTAGACAATTGTGAGAGAAAAATTATTAAGTATTTGAACATTTTTCAGTAGGAGTCTGTGCTAAATATTAAGGTGAGACTTGTGCCTTTCTGCAATAGAAAATGACTGCAGGACTTGTAGAGGAGGACATAGAGATCTTTACCACTCTTCTTCTCAGTTCAGATAAACATGGTAACACAATTTCAAGACTGCATTATTTTGAGTGGAAAGAAGAGTCTCTAAAACAAACCAAAAAAGCAAGGTAGAGAGCTTTCTGATCTTACTCTGGGAAAATATATGGTACTGATGGTTGCAAGACCTGTTACAAGCTACACTGAAGAGTAAAGATCTGAGGAAGATTACAGTCTGTCTTGAAACGGAAAATATAAAATAAGATTCCCCCCCCCCCCCCTATTAAACACATCAAGAACAGCAGTCCATCATAAAGAAGAGAAAGGGCAGGATTAAATCCTTGAGAAATTTAATTTAGTGGAAGAATATGAAAAATTCAGTTTTCCTTCAGCACAGATAGTGAGAATACACCAAAGTAGAGATTGCTAAACTGTTAAATTGAAGAGCAAAATGATCCAAAAGACAAGGCAGGGAGGGAAGATAAGGAAAATATTGATATTAAAATTTTGCTACTCTGAACAGTAATATGCAAGGAAGAAAATTGAAAAAGAGAATAATGAGAGGAAGAGAGTATTTAATTTCCCATGATGATGATGAACAAGGAGGTAAGAAGGACACATTGTGAAGCAAACAGGAAGGAGTAGATAGTGAGAGAAGGAAGAAAGTGGTGGGGAGGGGGTGGGATAGGAAGTGGTCTGGGGGAGACTTTGCAGTCACTTGAGACCCTGGTCCACAGGAGCTGCCTGGCTTTTAGGAGCAACTGTAAAGGTATGGCGCTGATTGGGCGGAGGCGATAGCACTGGGCAGGGTGGGGATGAACTTAAACCTTTTGGGGCAAGCAGGAAAGGCTAACAGGCAATATCAACAGGACATGTTTAGGGTTTTGGACAATGGGATATGGAACTAGGGCAACTCAGTAATACCTTCTGGGATGGAGCAGAGTTCTCTGAGCAGTACTTGAGTTAGATACATGCACCTAGATCAGTTGGGAACTATTGTAGGCAGACTGTTTGCAAATAATATGAAACCCCTGGGCGTGCTTAATAAAAGGCATAAAATGGTTATTTCACTTGATTCAGAGTAGGTCTTTAATTTGGATAGAATGTGAATATATGTACAGTGTGTTAGACAATCACAAGCTTTAGAAATACATTTGACAAAAACTAATAAAAAGTACAGATGTGGAACTTCAAAGAAAAAGGGGTTTTTTACTTAAAATAAGTGCAAAATTATTGCTGAAGGGTATGGCAAGGAAAAATGAGCAATGGAAGGCCTAAAGGGAAAGTTAAGAAAGAAGCTAGAACAATGAAGAGAAAGATGGAAGTTTATGTACTTATTAATAAAAAACTTCTTACAAACTACATTACTGGTGATGCCTGTCTCTGGCCAGATGTGAACACATACAATCACATATCTTGTTTGTGTTTAATGTGTTTGAAGACCTATAAGAAATGAATCGTAATGATGACTCGAGCTGAATGACAATAACTCATTAGATTTGTGGTTTTGGTTTGGTTTATATTGGAATGTTTTATGAGTGCTCCTCTATGTGTTGTGTTGCATTACTCAAATTTGTAAAGTAACATCACTCCTCTGTTCAGTAGTATGGATTCTCTTTACATGTTTAGTGAAAATGGAAGTTTACCAGTTCCTGTGTTTCTTGTTTATGATTTTGATTGATCCTTTTCTCAGATTCCTTTTCTATTTTACTGTATTTTTAGCAACTGAGGTGTTTTTTTTTTTCTTTACAAGTATTCTTTCATGTTATTACTCATGACTTCTACCATCTCTTTCTAATATGTTCCACATCTGTTTGGTTATGTTGAGTTTCAGATGGTCAGGTACAGTTCGAAAAGAAAGAGGCACAACCCTCACTCTTGTTGCAGAATAGCTTTGTTGCATTGTGCTTGATAATGGCTGGAGAACGAGTTACATTTTAGATCCTGAATTGTCTAACTGTTTTTTACAGTACTGACTTAGATGTGATACTTTAGTGAGAAAATCAGGTCAATATGATCAAAACTTTAAAGATATTAGGTGGACTGATTGTGTGCAGAGGTGGAGTCTCAGATGGGATTAGCTTCCATTTCCTAGTCCAATAGACCGTAACTCATCTAATCAACTTGCTTTGTATTTTCCTTTTCATTTTGGGAGAGCAGATGGTTTCTTTAACTGGAGTGTGTCATTGCAGTCAAAAGGGTTGGAATATCTATCCCTCTTATGCCTGTAAGGGACATGTGCATGCTTCTGTGTGCTTTTACAGACAGCAGACAGGAATAAGCAGCATTAATTTGGCATATCAGGTGTTCCCTGCCTGCTGCACTGCGAGCTTGTATACAGAAAATATGAACTCTCTTCAAAATCGAAAGACAATAAACCCCAGAAAGTTGGCATCATTCTAGTGATGAAGGATCTTATAGAGAAATTAAAATGTAAAATGTATCTCAAGAATATTCTCAGACCTTTTTTAGTGGAGGATGGATGAGCTGAGGCAGATGTCAAGAGAAGTGTATTTTACACCTCAAAAGCTGTCAGAGCAGAAGTGCTAGCCTGTGGTTCAGTGATGGGATATGAAGACAGCAGATGGTGTCAGAACACAGATATCTGTCAGAACAGGGCTGGAGAAGCAGAAAGCTTCAAATATGTAACAGTTTTGACTGTGTAGGTTTCAGAAGTGAACTAGGGAAAGGCAAAATCAATATGCCACATTGTAGACAGTCAGTAAAAAATGCACAGTGAATTTAACATCATCCCAACAGATCAGTCAGCAAACACCCAAGTTAGTATTCTGCTTGCCAGCCAAAGAAAAGGGCTGGTTGAAAACCCATATAAAAAGGGATTTCAGCAGGTTTGTCCCTGTACTTGTGAGTCTAGGTGCTACTGCCTCAAGGATGTTGAAGCTGAATCTGAATAGAAATGGAAGGTTTTTTTGTATCAGGTCCAGCTCATGCCTTTCTGCGTAAGAAACCCATCTCCAGCCCCCCAACCCCAGCCACCCTCTTATGATTCCTTGCTTTTCTTTGTGCTTCTGAATCAGCCTCTGGAATATATGGAGACAAAGATGAGAGAGATTCCTAAACTGAACTGGAAATAAGACTTCCTCCTCCTCCTCACAAAATGACGAGTAAACCACTTCTGGTGTTTTATTTCCTCCAATGCCAAATTCATCCTGATAATTTCCACACCTGAGTGTGAGTTACCAAGGCTGTGGTTGGACTTGGTGAATCATTAGTGTTCTCAAACTCAAACTTGCTTTACAAGATAATGACTAATTCATATTATAACTACAATGTAATGATTATTATTTTAATATTATTTGTCCCTGAAGTGGTCAGGCCGTTGGACTTAGATGATCATTGTAGGTCCCTAACAACTGAACTATTCTATTGTTATATTAAATATCAGAAGGGGCTAGGCAATAAGTCCTGTGTTAGACACCCTCAAACTTTGTGCATTGCTGTGTTTTATCTATCTCTTAGATGCTGTGCAATGTTTGTGGGCCTTCTAGTTGTCATTTGGAATGTTCTGAAAAGCAGCTGTAAGAAATTTGTATGTAATCTTTATGAACGAAACTTAGAGCCATGTGTTCAAAACCCAAAAGAGGTGACTGTGGTCAGTGCAAGGTAAAGCTTTAAAAAAAGTCACTACCCAAGATGCTCTTCTCAGATGAGTATCCCCAGGAAGGCAAGAGTTGTTTTCCACATACTTTCTCTGTCTGTTCCCATGGGAATGTCTAGTCTTGACCCTGTGGAAGACTTGCTGTGTAAATTATGCTGAGATATTAATAATTTATTCACCCACCCCCCACAATTTATATCAGTCTTTTATCCTTCAATAGAGCTTTCAGAGGAAACTTTGTGACTAAAAAGATAATAAACCCAACAATAATGTGGTTTTTTAACCTTTAAGCAAAACATAATGTAAAGGTCAATGTATTTGTCAATGTAATACTAAATTAGTGCCTTTACATTTAAGTTTCCTGACTGTTACAGGTTATAGTTCTTTATTATGCTAATAAGACTTGATAACTAACATCTATTATATTATAAATGCCATAAAATTAAAAATGGATTGTACTAAAAAACATATGACAAGGTTATTTTAAAATCCAGCACTTCTGTTTCTTTTTTATATGTCTTCTATTTTGATTATATATAGGCAGGTAAAATTATTGTAAATCTTCCTTAATTGTTGTATATATTTCTTCTAAAGCCTTCACCAAAGTTCTATTTAATTCATTTATGAAAAAGAATGGATAGTTAAAGCATTCCAGAGAAGGTATTTGTACTTTCATTGCAATAGCAGTCCTTTCAAATTCTGTGATCTTGAAATACTGGTTGGCACTATTAATATTTAAAATGGATGCAGGGGCAATTTTTACTTTGGGATAGTAGATAACACTATGTCAAAGTCTTCGAGTCTTAATTCCTTCCCCTACTAAGCATGGCCAGCACCCTTACAAGCAGCAAGACTGGCACCACAGCACCCTGGAGCAGAAGTACACCAGAACACAAAGTGACAGGGATGTCCACCAGCTAAAAGGTGTTAGAGCCACCACTGAGTGGAAGCAATCTCATAGTTGGTCCTGCTTTAATAATAAATTAATAGGTAGGGGATGTCTCATCTCTATAGTGATTTCAAATATATAAACCAAAAGTTGGAAGTAAATGGCATGTGAAATATAGAGTAGCTTTATGTCAGGAAACACTTCAACAGTAGTTTGAAAAGTATTTCAGTTCATGAAAACAACCTTCCTTGCCAGTCAAATCTCCTAGACAAAGCTCCCGCTAAAATAATAACAATAATAAAAGTAGTTCTTGGAAATAGTTTTTTTCTTTTATTAGCTTTATTAGCTTTAGATTAGATATTGGGAAGACATTTTTAAATGTGAGGGTGGTGAGGCAGTGGCCGAGGTTGCCCAGAGAAGCTGTGGATGCCCCATCCCTGGAGGGGTTCAAGGCCAGGCTGGATGAGGCTTGGAGCAACCTGGGCTAGTGGGAGGTGTCCCTGCCCGTGGCAGGGGGTTGGAACTTGATGATCTTTAAGATCTCTTCCAACCCAAATCATTGTGTGATTCTGCCTCCCATCAGCAGGCAGGTGTTCAGCCATCTCCAGGAAAGCAGGGCTCCACCACATGTAACAGTTACTTGGGAAGACAAAACACCGTCACTCTGAATGTCCTCCCCTTCCTTCTTCTACCCCCAGCTTTACGTGCTGAGCATGACACCATATGGTATGGAATATCCCTTTGGCCAGCTGGGGTCAGCTGTCCCAGCTGTGTCTCCTCCCAGCTTCTTGTGCACCCCCAGCCTACTCACTGGTGGGGTGGGGTGAGAAGCAGAAAAGTCCTTGATGCTGTGTAAGCACTGCTCAGCAGTAACTGAAACATCCCTGAATTATTAACACTTTTCAGCACAAATGCAAAACACAGCCCCATACTAGCTACTGTGAAGAAAATTAACTTTATCCCAGCCAGAACTAGAACAGCCAGGAAATGCACCGATAGGTTGTTAGAAGGAAGGAGCTGATGCTGGAGCCAAGATTAAGTTTAAGGACAAGAGTAGTTGCTTGATCTAATTTAGTGACAGGAAAGGGTCCCGTAGTGACATGAGGTCCAGTAAGGGAAGATTTGTACATTGGATTGTCTGTCTTATGAAGCTGATCAGCTTGGTTATGTGTGTATTGTGGAGGAGGTTATTTTAAACATTGTCATATTTCTACGTGGATTTTATTTCTGAATTAGGGTTCTAAAGGTAAAAAGCTGAAGTATGCAGGCACTTCTGGGACTTCTCAAAATGGTTAGTGTGTGTTGTGTGCTAAACTTAGATCTAGTGTCTTAGGATTTTATCAAGAGAGATAATTGCTATGTTTGTGTAAAGCACTCCTACAGTGCTCATCTGCTGTGGTGCTAAATGTTACAGGAAGAAGAAACTGACTACTGTGCTTTCTTGTATATACCTTTCTCTTTTAATTTCAATTCTATTTAAACTCATTCTAATGAATTCTATCATGGGGATAAAATACATTTCTTGGTCAGAGTTGATGATTGCCGATACACTGATATTTCTGATCTGCTGTTCTTAAAAGGATTACATTTTTCCAGCGTATGCGTTCCACTGACATTAATCTGTCCTTAGACTTGGTGTCAAATGAAGCCTTTCTTAAGCTGTGCCATGCTGCCCTTGCCTACAGTCTGTGTTGGATGGACTTCTGCGATTTCACTAAATGCAAGCATAATTTTTCAGTCTGACTTGTGTTTCCGAAATTATTTGCAACATCATTATTCCTAACTGATGCTGTTTTTCTATTATTTCACAGCTTTAAAATATCTAATCAGAATCTAAGAATGCAGTGGTTTGTTAGCTATGTGCTGCATGTTTTGAGATGTATGTTGTTTTTTTATTTAACAGGAATTTAAATAGATCTCACACTGTAAGAATAACTCTCTGTACAAGGGTGAGAGAAATTGAAAATACTCCATTTATTTATACCAAAGTCGTCACCTCAGCTGTCAGGCTTAATCACCAAGAGAGATTGATAGCTGAAAACTTGGAGGATAGACATGGAGATGACTTCACAGTTCTGCAGAAAAAACCCTTAATCAGGAGGTTTAGGACATCCCATTCTATTTGTACATTTTAGTGGTTTTAAGGTTCTTGAAAAGATGTTGAACAGTCTGGTGATCTATAGCTAAGGTGCAGAAAGTTTTCACAGTACAGAGTTGATTTGGGCACTTTAAATGGTAGACAGTAATTCAGTACTGGTAAAATTAGCTTAAGGAAACCTTCACTGTATATACCACAAAGTATGCTGTTACTGCTTAATAAAAGCGTTGGTGAAACAACTGGAGGCAACGTGAAAAAGGTTTGTCAAAGCATAGATGATGTGGAGTTCAATGCAGGGACTTCAGCAGGCTGGAGAAGTGATCTGGCTGAAACCTTGTGAGGTTCAGCAAAGGGAAATGCAGAGTCCTGCAGCCGTGAAGCAATCACCTGCTGCATTGGTGACCAGCTGCAGAGCAGCTTTGCAGAAAAGACCCTTCTGGTAGGCAGGCACCAAGGTAGACACAGAGGTGAACGTGAGTCAGCAATGTGCCCTTGCAACAAAGAAACTTTAACGGCCTCCTGGGCTGGATTAGGAAGAGTTTTGCCAGCAGCTCAAGGAATGTGATCCTTCTTTCTCTACTCTGGTGAGACACATCTGGAGCGCTGGCATCAGTGCTGGGCTCTGCAAAGGAAAATGGCCATAGTGGAGCAAGTCTAGTGAAGGGCAATGAAAATGCTGAAGGGATTGGAGCATGAGATTTATGAGGAAAGGTTGAAAGCTGGGACTGCTTGGCCTGGGGAAGAAAAGGCTTGGAGGACTTTTATCAATGTGTATAAATACTAGATTAGCAGGAGTAACAAAGATTGAGACAAAGTTGTCTCGGTGTATCCAGTGACATGACAAAGGCAATGGGCACAAACTGAAGAACAGGAAATCCTGTTTGAATGCAAAAGCAGTCTTTTTTTTTTTTACTCTATAGTCAAGCACTGTAGCAAGATGCCCAGAGAGGCTGTAGAGACTTGATCCCTGGAGATATTAAAAACTCAACTGGATGTGGCCCTGAGCAGCCGGGTCTAGGTGACCCTGCTTGAGAAGGGGGGTTGGACTAGGTGATCTCAAGAGGCACCTGCCACCTTCAGCCAGTCTGTGATTCTGTGAGATCCAGTTTTTACTTGTAGTGATTAATTACTGCAAAATTCAACATTATAAATTTTAGGCACATGTTTGTCTGGATGTCCCTGCTAAGTATAATTATGTTTTTTACAAAAAAACCTCTTTTTTCTGTTTCACAAACAACAAGTCATTAACTTTTGTTGCAAATACTGCTAACATCTTTGCTTACTGGCATCCTTCAGTTGTATGCTGCAGACACATTACAACTGGGACAAAATACTGACACCCAACACCATCTACTGAATCTTAAGAATTGGAAACCAAATTTAAAAATAGGTCACATACACATGTGCTCACAATCTTTCAAACTCAGACAAACCCTAGCCACTTATGGCTGAAAATACCTTGTTACCTCTACTTTGAACTGTGTTTTTTTTCTGGGGAAAATAAAATACTAGTTGTGATCTAAACCAGAAATCTGCAAAGGATGCTGTCAAACCCCTCTCATAGTCTGCTCTTGGTATGGGTACCGTTTAACTGTTTGGGGACAGTCATTATACTTAGCCTTCCTTTTAATTAACATTCCAATAGATACTGCCAAGGTTTTTTTCATGGTAGGCTGAATCTGTTTGCTGCTACTCTCTCTGGTTCACCTCATTGTTTCAGTGTCTTGTAGCAAAACATGACTTCCTTAATCATACAGCCAGGTTATCTACGTGTTCTCTAAGTGTTGGCTGCATAATGATATCTTAACCAGAGACAGCTGAAACGTAGATGTAAATGTTACAACTTAATGACTGGTATTATAATTCAAATGCAAAGCTAATAGTTATGCTTTTGACTCTCTCACAAGCCTCCAAAGATGAAACCGAGTAAGTCAGTTGTCTTCTCGGACTATATTTATCTCCATGTATAACTTGAGAGAAATAACTGTCTGTCTTATCGTGACAGTAAAGCTTTATTCTCTAATGCTTATTGACCACCAAGGACCGCTATATCTACCATGGAAAAGAAAAAACATGTAATGGTATTTCTATAATGTGCTGCTGATAAGAAGTAGGGTTCGCTACCAGAATTGTTACCTGTAGCATCATGTAGAGAATCCTGTGCTGATAATAGCTGCATTAATATCTGTTGGAGGACATAATTCAGTAACACATTGCCCTCATCAACCCTGGGCAATTTATTTATGTGTATCATGTGAGTGACTTCAGACATGACTTCGCAGAAGTTTTAAGATATGTTACTCAACTTGTGTTTTTCCTGGTAGAGAAAAACATGTAGTAGGATAAAGTAGAAGTTTCTTGTGATAAAAACTTCTGTAGCATTCATTTATTCTGTTTGGGGTGGGGTGAAGATGGGACACGACTGTGGTATGTGCCTTTTTCTAATCCTTCTACAAATTCCTCCAAATAAGGTTTTTACTCTTCTTATGCTTAGGGGAGAAAAGGATCATAAATTATCTGTTTCATCTCTGGGTGCATGGCTTAATTTAGTGCCTGCCTAAATTTAGTCTAAATGTGGGCAGGGAGATAAAGACTTAAAAAACCAAAAAACTTCAAAACACCCTAACGCTCCTCCCCTTCCCTCAACCAATCCCCCAAATGGCAACAACAAACCCCAAACAAAACAAAAAGCAACAAAGAAGGGAGCAGACCTTCCTCCATCTTTCTGGGGTGCCTAACAATAACCTTTCCTAACTATGTTTGATAGAAATTGTATTTAGTAGCGTATGTTAATGTAGGGAGTCTGGTGTGTTTTTGGTGGGGTGTGGTTTTTTTTTTGTTTGTTTGTTTTGTTTGCAGGTTGTTCAGAAACATTCTAATACTTTTTGAACATATTTTGCTTCGAAGTACCTTGGCTGAGAACCAATTGCGTAGACTACAAGTATTGGTTATTTTCTGTCTTTGTGTTTGGCACTGGTCTTTTATGGGTACACCAAACAGGAGGCACATGTCCAATGCAGGCCTTTTTCCAATGAAAATCCTAAAGAGAACAGAGTAGTTTGCTTCCTTCTTTAATTTTTTTTTTCCTTGTGTATTATCTTGTATTTCCAATAAACAGTCTAAATTCAAGTAATTTAAAACTAGAGGCAAGATTGCTAGCTGATGTATGTATGTATTGTTTATATTAGCCTTGTTCTACGTTGGACAGTAATTTGAGTGCCCCTCATGATGGAAAGAGACAAGATGAAGAGACTTCAGGATGAAGCGACTTATATACCTAGCACAATATGGAAATGTTTCCATCAAACACAGTGGAATATTTGACCAGATTCTCCCATGGGATTGTTTTTAGCTTTACTCATAGTTCAAAAAGTGTGTTTTATCTTTGCTGTGTAGAAAGCTGTTCAAATTTCCTTGCATCTTCGCATTCTTCTGTGAGAAAGGACAGTAAACGCTCTTTGGTTTAGCAAGCCAGGTCAGATTGCTGCTGGTGATAAAACAGGTCTGTAAAGCCAGCCTGCTTGAACAGCTGGTTGGGGGAATGGAAGAGCTTCTGCTGCTTTTTCAGTTATATTACACTATTGCTTTCATTCTGAAGTTCTTCAGACAGTTCAAAATGCATGTCTCCCTTCCGTGGTCAGACTGATGGAAATCAACTTTAGTGTTTGACTATTGCCGCAACTGGCTCTGAATTTTTAAGATGTTAAACAGAAGAGCACAAATAATACCAAGTCAAAACTTGGTTTGTACATGATAGAATATTCACAAATAACATACTACCTATTTGCTCAGTCCCGATCCAGCTTTTCTCCCCATTGCATTGCTATTACCATTTCAAAGGAGAATAGAACAGAGAGAATTCACAATATGCATTTCTCTTTCACTTTCTCTGTAATAAAATGCAAACAACTTTATTTTCCACAAGGCTATTGCTGACTGGCTTTTAATCAAACAAATCCTATACCTATTATTGTTCAATTTAATTATTAATCAAATTATTGAGAAATAGTTCTCAGTGATTCACAGAGGAAGCTCGAGCTGTCCAGCATGGTTATAAATGAAGGGTGTGAGAAAGCAGCACTGCAAAAGTTCTCAGTTAATGTGAATATGAAAGGACTCGCCATGGGCTATTTGCATTAAGTAATGATGACCCAAGATCAAAGTCAGAGCCAACTGGAACTTGAGATTCCAAGGTGGCTGAATCCTGAGATGTCTACTGAAATCTTCCAGAAATTAAATATAAACTACTGTAATGGGCTATCAAAACTGTCAAGCTGGCTCAGCAGAGTGAGTGACGTGTTTAAGTCTGATCATCTTCAAAAGCTCCGTGAAACTAGAACAGTTCCATCCAAATGGCCACAAGCGACTTCTGTATCCAATTATCAGAAACAAGCTTAACAAAAGCTGTCAAGTGCTGAATTGTGTTTTGGAATCGTGCTGCAAAGCGATAAAATTATTACCCTTAAAGAGAACTTTGTATGTAGATTAATAAACATTTCCCCTACTTAGTGATTCCAAAGCCGTGATTAATATCAAAAGGAAGTAATTCCATTTTTAGCTCACGCATATACTAAAAGTTTAAATGTTACTTTTGTCGACGAGTCTTCAACAATCCTGTAAAGTGTGCAAGCACAAAAGGTGAGGATTTAACGTTAAGCAAAGGCTGACAGACTGTAAGTGCTCACAAAGCTGCTCTTGTAGAAAATCACTGATTGTGTAAAATTAATTAGTATAATTCTGATCAGTGATTCTCTCTCAGTAATAGTTTAACTGGAATTAATAATCAGCTGCTCTTTGTATTTTTTTAATGTATGCTTCTGACTTTACTGTGTGCATTAAAAATAGAGCTGAAAGAGTTTTGAGGGAGCCTTCCTGCAAACTCTTATCTTTTTAAAAACAAAAAAAAAAGGCAAGAGGAGCTTATGAGAAGAAATATAATTAAAGTCACAGATGAAGTTGAAGAGGGTGGGAGAAATGAGGACAGTAAAGATTTCTCTCCCTTTTAGAATCTAAAGTGCTAGTGGTAATGAAGCCAGGGAGTAGAGGGGGAAAAAAAACTCAAACCACTTTCTTTTTAGTTCATAGAAAACTACCTTTAAAATGTTCAATTCGACTGAAATTTCCATTTCCCAGGCCTTTTGTAGCTCTTCTGAGACTTGGTCTCTCATGCTCCAGTTTTAGCAGAGAGTAGCTTAAACATGGAAATATGAAGCTAGGAAGAGTTAGTGAATATCAATGTCTGCTACAGGTGCTCTGGTCCTGTGTTGCCAGCACTTTTCGTCTATTAATGAGTTTTGTGGTGACTTGCTGTTTTTCTTGTTGCAGTCAATAGTCATGGAAAAAACTGTTTTAATCTTGAGTAAAAATAAGATTTTTATCTAATAATGAGAGATATAAGTTGACAATGTAAATGAGTATGTCCTGTTAGAAACCGGGGGTTGAATGAAAAAGTCTAAAATATATCGCTTTAAAATGCTCTCATGGAGTGTCATAATTTTTATAGGGAGCTGACTTTTTCTTGCTTAATGTTTAGATTGTTTAAGGAAAATGAATTGAAAGAAATGAACAGCTGCTTTTGGGGCATTCTGAAACAGATGGTGTTTGTTACTGAGACCAATTCAACAAGGGCATTTTTTGTGGCACAGTTAAGATGTGTTCAAAAAAAGATTTTATAGTATGTCTACGGAATAATATACTTAGTTGTTGAAATATTTAGTTTTCAATTGAAACTGGATTTTTTTGAAGTCAGAATAACTTATCTCTTATATTTAAAAGTTAACAGCAGCAGTTCATAATTATTCACAAGCTTTTCTATATTGATTGAGTCTTGACTGTTTACAGGGACTAGCAGGTGAAGGTAAGCATTATCTTCAAACTTGTATATTATTGTTTTCTCAGCTAAGACAGAAAATGGTGCACAGATCAGGAACAGCTAGTGTGTTTCTATGTTTATTTGCCATTCATTGATTTTTCGTACTGTAAGCATTAGGAATCCTTTAACACTTGGACTTCAAATGATGACTTCTATACCAAGAGCTACATCTTTCACCTTTCTTCAGATGCTTCACTTAAATGACTCCAATCTAGTCTGTCCGTTAAATATTGTCCAGGATCATCTGTGGTGAGAAAATTATCAATGTTTTTAATAAGTACGTTTTGTGAAGTGGGAGATTATGCCAAATGTCTCTTGTAAAGAGATGTAGTCAGAATAGAAGGTAAACGTTTGTTATCAGAAAAATTGATCTTTTGCCGTTGATTCCTTGGTGTTAAAATGGTAGTGTAGGCTTGCATGGTAAATGGTATCAAATATTGAGTCTTGAAATGCTATCAAAATCGCAGTGTAAAGCATTCATAAGTACTTAGAGGTGAGTTTTTTCAGATATGGGGCAGTGTCCTGAAGGAACGTCATGGGCCTGTCTTGGGCTTCATAGGGAATTCTTCTGATACTGGTGGAGCTTGATACAGGCGTTGAGATACACCCATAGTATAAGAGATTAACACGTCCTTAAAGTGTTATGGATCAAATTCCGGGCAGTGTGCATTTGGAACACTTCACTTGATAAACATATGTAGGTGTTTTATGTTGCTGCAGTGGAGATCAGAGTAAGCAGTATGTATTATAAATTCTAACAAGGCATTTGGCTGTGATGTTTGTGAACTACCTAGAGGGGCTGGTTGGAAAAAAAGGCTTTTATTCACATTATGCACACACTGTTTCATGGTTTCATTAACTGCTTATGCTCTGCTTAAACTTAGGGAGCAGAACTGGTGTCAGACTGCCTTTTCTGGAAGTTTTAAATGACTCAAGAATATATCTAACATTGGTAGTTTAGAACTTGTCGTAGGTAGTTTTATTTGCTATAGTGCATATCTCATATTTACTACTTGCAATAATTTTGCTTTTAGGAGCTTCACTGCTTTTCCAATGCTTTTCAGTAGATAACAATTCAAGTTTTATAGTGCAACCTACATCACACAGTTAAATCATACCTTCAGACATCATGGGCTTTTCAGTCATGGATTAAGCCAGGCTAAAGGATGATTAATATTTAAGAAAAATTCTGGTTTGCTTTTGTAATTTAGATCAATTTTAATTTCACTTATTAGAACAAACAGAACTAGAATATTTTATTGAAGATATTTCCTGGGACATATGTCTTGTGTTCTCTGTATAAATTCTGAGTTGCATAGCTGAGAATTTTTCCCTGGGAAAAGCTGTCATTGGGAGAAGGATTTTGATTCAATTTTTTTTAGTAGATCATATGAAGAAAATATTTTTTTAAAAAGTTTGCTTTGTTGCAGTAAAGAAAAATAAACTGAAAACACTTTGAAACACCCTCCACACCCGCCTCAAAAGATAGTTCCAGCAGTTTTATGTCACAACAGCCCTTACTTATTGAAATAGCAGAAATTAAATGAAAGAAATGGAATGTATTAAATTACCATTCTCTACTGAGATCTCATGAAGAAACGTACTTGTAGGAAAAATAAAGCAGATAAAACTTGTAGCCTAAAATTAGATTTTCCTAAGTATCTGTAGTGGAAAGCTGTAAGACTTCATAATATCGATTTTGTTTGCTTTAGAATGAAGTCAGATTTTAGAATTAAAAATGTTTCCTGTGGCCAGTATCTGACAGCTTATTTTTCTTCTTATATGAATCAACTGTATTTTAAAATAACAGCAACTAAGCTGGGTCTTAAATCTTAAGCTGGAGTAATATTTTGTCTGCAAAGATTAAAAATTACTTTGCTTTTAAAAAAAGTTATAATAGTTTGCCCTCTTACATGAATCAGTTTTGTATTTGCATTGGCAAAGAACATTTTTCTTGGAGGAGAAAGACTTCTGTAAAAACTTGCGATGTTGCTAGTGTTGGATAACTGGATTATCAGCCTGAAACCATTAGATTCACAGATAGCATTCACGTTGTCTGTCTTTAAGCAAATAGGCTGAGTGTCAAAGTTGGGAGGTGCATCTTCCCTGCTGAGAAAGGTGGCTGTGGGAGGAAGGCAGAGCAAAGCTCTTGTAGAGTGCAACAGTCACAGTAGAGCCTTGCTGAAGTGTCCATGGGCACTGAGAGTGGTAGCCCTGTTCCAACAAGAAAAGTTTTAGGGTACTGCTTCGGTCTATCTCTGAGTAGATTTGTCGTATTTTTCTGGGTAGATGGTTGAAGAACAAATCTGTTACTTCTCTGGCATATCCAGTGTGGTGGTTCCTCTTCTTAGCCCTCTGCACCAAATGACTGTGTGTTCTAGGAAATATTTGAATCTATTCCTTGGGCCAACTGAGTGTAAACACAGCAAAGATCTATATGAGACACTGCATGCTGCAGATACCCTGATTCTCAGTACTTCATGCTGTGTCACATCAGTAGGAGCTTGAGTTATGGTGCCGAACAACATTGGAAAGTGGTCAATGAGATATTATAGCTCTTTATTTCCAGTTCCTTGTTCCTTAACAAATTCCTTCTACGTGTGAGCTTGGCTGGTGTTATAGCAGCCTGGGAGTGAATTTTTTTCAGCTGCTTTGATCTGATCAGTTGCTATATAAAAGCGTGTTTTACTATGTTCCGAGTAATTGCCCTTGAACAAAAACTACCTGTCATAAAAAGTTCAAGTGTTTTGAACAATACGTAGAGCATCTCTCAAGAGCAGGTAGGTTTTTTTTTAACTTTTCATCTCCTGTAGGTCTGTCACTTTTTAACCTATCTTCAAAGTAATGGTGGTTGAAATGGTGTTTGCAATGAATCAGGTTTGCTTATATGGTCACAAATAGTACTTCTAAGCCAGACATGCAATAATAATTTCTGTCTCTTCAAAAAAAATTCGCAGTGAAAAAAGATGATGGGTACTTTGAAACTAATACCCTGAGTGATTGTTCTGACTTATTGTACTCCATATGCTCGGTGCTTTTAATTAAAATAAGATCTTCCCAGGGCATTTGGATATATCCTGGCAAATAAATACTTTTCTTTCTTTCTTTTCTTATATTTCACTATCTGTCTTAACAGTCTTTTTTTTAAATTTTTTTTTAAAGTTTGAGTGGAGACTCCTCATTTGTTTTGTTTTGGTTTTGTTTCAAAATCAACTGTACAGTATAAAGCTCAGTGGAGAATCCTGTTGCTTGATCAGACCCTTTGTGTGCAGACAGACAACAGCAATAACAATTACACAGTTCTGTTACAGTTTGGTATGCCATAGGATGTGCAGAGCTGAAAACAGAGCAAAGATGAAGCATCTCCTTTAAAGGGACCTGCCATGTTGAAGAATTAAAAAAAAAAAAAAAAAAGGATCTTTGTCAGCAGCACTCGTATGAACTTCTGCAAACACTCTTCTGCAAATGCCATTCTAAACAGACATACCTCTATGAACAGTAACCTGACATTTATAACTACACTAAATAATGCAACAAAAGAATTTTCAAGGTTCATGTGAACCTTTCCACATGCAGACTTTGCAGTTTCTTAAATTATTTACCATGTTTAGAAACCATCTCAGTGAATCAGATTCTTGAAACACAAAGCAAATATTAACTGTTGGGTTATATGAGAATTTTAAGTTTGTCAGAAGGAAGATGATATAAATTCTGTGCGACTTTTGGTTTTACAAAACAGTGAGGCAAACTGCTTTTCCATTTCTACTAGTACAAACAGGTTTGCAAATTAAGATATGCCTGTTTAAATATTTTTTTTACACTGAATTAGAACATCATGGTAGTATTTCAGTAACAGAAGAGAAATGGGAAGCTGATTTTCTACGGTCTTGTGCTAGTGGCCATATATTTCATACTATCAGGATAAAATTTCCTACCTACTGGGGGCAGAGTAATTTTAGTAAATTTACTAAATTTTATGGAACGTGGTTATTATTGGCATTTTAACTAATACTTCTGTTATCGATAAGATTATTGTTAACACATTTGTTATATTGTGCTTTTATATTGGAGACCATTACCAACTTGCTTTAGTCTGACCAAAGTTAATGAGTTATCTATAATCAACTGGCACATTACAGATCACAAGAGTTACTTGTCAACACTTTTTTTTAAAGAACTGGCAACCAGGAAATCTATAAAGCTCTTTCAGTCACAAGCAAGAATATGAATACTGTGCCATAAACCATGGATTCAACATTCCTTGAAACAAGTTCAAGGCAAATTTCAAGACAAACTAATTAATGTTAAATTCCATATTGCCATGACCAGAGTGCCAATGGCATCACCAAGTCAGCTAATCTAAATGGTGGTAAAAATGTGTAGGTTGTGCGTATAGTTATCCAAAGCATTATTCTTTCCAGAAAGCTATCACCTGACAAATGTCTAACACAAGGAAGTATTTAAAGCAAGCAAGTTAGGACATTGCACATCCTATTTAAAACCATTATTTGTCATTAAGTGGTATTTCTGAGACTGCTTAAGGTCTTGATACTAGAAGTTACTTTCATTGTAGGCACCTTAAACTCTTCAGGCTTTCAGAACGCTTCCTTTCCTAGGAAAGGTGTTTTTGAAGGTTTTATTTACTATTGTTGTAATAGCATTGCTTCTAAATGAATTAAACCTTGGCTATTCCTTTAGTACTTCAGATGATCTCAGTCGTTTTGATTGGTTTACTAGTACTGGGCATTTTTCAATGAACCTCTAAATAATTTCTGGCTGCTTTGTTACTTAGCCATGTGACTTCTGTACAGTATAGCAAGTCTGCTAATGTCACATGCATTTACTAATGTAAGGAACCATTTAATGATACAGAAACGACTGATATCTAACAAGGCATAATTTAAGTATCCTAAGAAAAATAACTTTTTCAGATGTAGAGACAACAGCCTTTTGTCAGAGGTTTATAAACAAAGGCCTGTTGTTTTTGTCTGGAAGGAAGTTTGGAAATAATACTTAATTTAGAATTAGTTTATTTTTTTTTATTTGAGAATTAATGCTACTGTTAGTAGGATTGGTTGACTCGTGCATAAAAAAGTGCTGTGAGTACTTATTAGAAGTATGTGCTTATTTTCTATTACATTTCAATGGGACTAAAGAAGTATTTCAGAAAAGAGAAGTATTGCTTTTCATTAAGTTTATGTTTAGGAAGGTTTTGGAAACTCCCAAAAGCCAGAAGCTCAGAATATTACTGGTGCATTCAAGGGACTGCTTGTTCATGTAGTCCTAATATAAATGATACAGAAATGCATAAACAGAAAAAAACAGTAATATTTACCTCAGACCCATGTCTTCTTTGATAGTCTTTGTAATGGAAGTATTAATGCATGTATGCTGAGGCTTAGTGTAGAGGATTAAAATGTAATTGTGCAAACACTTCCTTCCTTGTATTTCAGGGATTTGTAGGACAAGGCTGTTTGTACAGAGTTGTTCTCAAAATGAACTGTTCTAGAGTTTAAACTGACTGAAGTAATAACCAAATTTTCAGCTGTTACAATAGTGTAACCCGAAGGAATTTACTTAAATCTGAAACAGAGCGGTCAAGACTTCTGGAGCTGACCCAGTGAATTTGGGTCTGGCTGTATGTAAACAAAACTACAGTACAACAAAGATAACAGAATATACAATATACTTTGGGGGTGAAGATTTAAAATACCCAAACTATCTTGACCGATCACAGCACACCATGACAATAAAATAAATACTTATCGATTGTGACCATTGTATTTGAAAAAAAAGTGTATGACCATCCTGTTCTGCAGTAAGGAACAGTTGCAAAATAATTCTGCTGATAATGGGTGAAAATTCAGAAAGAAAAAAAACACAAACAACCCTGCTGCTTTCCCTTAACCAGTCTATTTCAAAACAGGGTGAACTGGAAATTTCTTTAACTAGTGAACATGAGATTTCTTAATGAAACATAGGTGGCTGAAACTCTTTATACCAAAATTGAAAGCATTCAGTTTGCTATAGAAACGGTCGGACAGCACAATGACCTCCTGAGATTTCTTGGTTTATTTTTTAGGGAATTAATTCTCTTAAGGATTAGTTCAAATACTGCTGAAGGCTGTGTCAGATTCTTGGTGTATTTGCCTGATAGCTGTACTTGCTCTAAATAGGCAAAAAAAAAATTAAAATAAATAGCAACATGACGATCAGTTTGTGACATGTCAGTTTTAATTTCTTGATTGGCTCACCAATCTCTGTTCTCCCAAGAAAGGATAGGAAGGGAAAAGAAACAGTTATTTTTGACATACCCCCAGGTAATTATATTCTTTTTCGTTAGACAAGGATGTGTATGCTTGACTGCACAATTCGGAAATTAAAAGCTGCTGCACTTATTTGAAAGGCATGTTTTCTTTTGGGGTTTGTGCCACCATTTAGAATAATCTTTGTTTCCTTTTAGCTGCAATCTTCTCTTGGGGAATCAAAGGGAGTGTTTTTATAGCAGTATTGATGAAGATGTAGCTGATCACAAATCTAGTAGCCCACTTTTTAATGCAAAACTGAAAGGAACTTTCAGTGGGCTTTCCATTAAAATTTTATTGTAATATAATAATAGGGAAGACAGGAGCAGCACACATGACAAAAGATCCTACTGGGCTAGTTTGCCTGTTGGAGCGTACCGGGCCAAAGCAACTCCATGTTTCACCTGTAACCACAGTGTTACACATGTGAGGTGGTTGTCAGACCTCGTCCCTGGTGTGATGACCTTGGTCACCATCCCATAGGATGGTAGGACCAGAGCCTGCTCTTAGAGGAAGAAGGAGGAAGGACTCCAATCCTGCCCCCCATCCCCCTTTCTGACTTCCTTCTGTCCTCAGGTTTGAGTGCCTTGCAGTTTGTACCTGGGTGACACTGGAAGGGGGTGTGGGGAGCAGCTCCCTGCTGTTGAGTCTTTATGGTGCGTAGCCTCTCCCCTGTGGGCTGCAGAGGGTGTAACTAACTGGCTCTTATGGGATGCAGAGGTGGCCCATTGCTTTTAGCTGGGAGATGAACGAGGACCAAATTTGTCAAACATGGATGCTTGACTTTGGACCCAAATTTAGGAATTTAAATCAAAGTAACTTTGTTTTCTGGGCACTGAACTTGGACCTTCTGCAGCAGCATTTTGTTGGTGCTTACCTGATTTGGAAATGAGGCTGCTATGGTTAAAGTACTAGGTATCCATCTCCGACGCTAACCTTAAGCATTAAAATCTGAAAATCCTGTCTGAGACTATTTATACAGTATATTTTTCTGTTCTTTGTTTTGTATTTGTACTGGTCTGTTAGTCAATTGATAAAAGAAACCATGATGATAACCTCCTCCAGCTCAAACATGTGGTACATAATTCCTGCTTCTCACCTGGCTCATTTCTTTCCCCTTCATGATATTGACCAAATTCACATAATACGATGTTTCTGAATAGTTTTTCCATTCTGAACTTGATAGAGAGGGTTAAGTTTTGTGCTTATTTGTTGAAGGTTTTTATTTTTTTTTCCCACTTAAGGAAATTTAATTTCATCTTCTTTGTAGCTCACCAGTTTCCTAATCTCCAAAGCCATATTATCACCAGCTTAAAAAAACCCCCTATGATTGATTGATTGCCAGGGACAAGTTTTTCTCATTTGGCTGGAAATGCATCTTTTGCCAGAAATGAGCCCCCCCTTTTTTTTGCCAGCCATTTTCTTTCTGAACATTTTATTCCACTTGGGTGTTAAAATATTTGTTTCTGTGCCATTATGCAGGGAAATAGCTTAGTGCTGCTTTCCCCATATTAAAATGCTGCATGTGCAGAAGTACTCAGAGTGAATGTTTATGAATATATGTTCAAAGCTGCACATTCAATATCAGATTTGAAGTCAGACCCAGATATATGTAAAATAAAGCATTTTGCCTTTTACTGCTTCGTGGTGGTATCATTTGTCTGCCTCACCACACAGCGAGCTTTGCAAATAAGATAATTTTGCAGCAGTCTACAGCAAAACCTTAACAGCTGGCTTTCTGTTGTGCTCAGATTCAGATCTGAGCTTTTAATGCAGCTCTTCTTCTCGAATGCCCTTTATCACCAGGAGAAAGGGAGAGAGAACTGCTTTGCATTTTTCAGATGTAATGTGTTTTGGGGTTTTACCAAGACCAAAAGCTCTTGATAACAGCTGAACATTTAAGAGTGAGGAGGAGAAAGCTTAATATTAAATACAGTAGATAAAACTGTAGATAACCTTTGGAAAGGCACACCTGAGTAACATGTAAAATAATGTATTTCAAGAGATCACCTTTTATTTTTGTTCTTGGTGAACTGAACCAGTTTATGATTTTTAAGCCTTGTGAGATATATGACTGCTCAGCAGGGGTGAGAAATAGTTTCATGACCTACAGGTAGAAAATTGATTTTTACTCAGGGTAAGGTGATATGTAGTATTTCTTTAAATGTATAGTCGGAAGCAGAACACATCTCCTCACGTTGTACAAAAATCAATTTACCGGAGCAGAAGGGAACTTGGGTATATTCTAAACTGTGAAACAGAGTGGAAACAAAGCAGTTCTGGAGATAGCACTTGGTGCTAACTGTAATAAGGTTTATTCTACAGTTGTGGAGGAAAGTAGCCTTTTTTGCAGTTCTCTTTGTTGTTGGTTTGTGGCTCTCTGTAGTGCAACTGTATTCATAAAGCAAAACAGCCACAGTACGGTTCACTTTGCTTCTTCCTCTTAAGTCTTTATCTGATGATTTTACTTGTACAAGCAGGACTGCTTCAGTGTCTGGATAGTATGAAGTCAGGTTAAAACAGCAGGGCAAGGCATCGTTTTGCTTCAAGTGATGTTTTTACAGACATTTTGACCTCCATGATGAGTATCGTGCTCAGTCACCCAAGCAGTGAAAAAGTACCAGCAGTGTGACCTTTGCTATTTGCTCCCAAATTGAAGTGTGTCACGATGGCAGGTGGTGGGAAGTTAACACCACAGTGGTCAAGGAAGGAAGGAAAAAGTTTAGTGTGGCTGCAATGCAGAGGTGCCATTGCATTTTGTGTGGGCATAGTTACTACTACCTGGCCAGTGCAGCAGAGTGCAATTGCGAGAGTGAGACCCTCTGCCTTAGATTATCTACCTCCTGGTTCAAATGGATCACAATGAAGCTGAATTTGGTCCCCAACCCAGATACTAAACCTTGCTCAGATATGGAAACAAGAGCTGTTGGCATGCTTTTGGGTTGTGGTTTAGATGTATTCATGTTATATTGATACTAGTGCAAGCAGAGCCAGTCTGCCCATAACTACTGCTGGAGTCCTGGCAAACCAGAATCAACCCTTGTGTTGTAGCAACTTTGCCACTATTAAATCGTGATCTCTTGGCATTAAAGGTAGATTTTTTTATTTTACCTATTGGACTTCTGTGAAGATGTGCAATGTCTCAAAGTCATGTACTGTTTTTGGGAGCCTGGAGAGGTGTTAAGCAAGGGAACAACAGCAGGTGGCCCATTTTTTGGGGGGTGATTAAAAAGATGGTTTACGTAGCTTGGAGATCTCAGTCCAGTCCTGGTGTACACAAAATTTTTCTAGACCATTGTCTTCTGTAGCAGAGAACCACAGAGAGACCATGTGTGAGAGTGACAGTCGTGCTACTGAGTGTTGAATATATTTTGTAGATGATGTCTGATATATTAAAAAAAAAAAGAATACAGTTGAGCTCTTGGGGACTGTCTGAGTTTCTAATGGTATGCAGTTAAACAGTAATAAGTAAAATATATAAAGAGGAAGATGTGCAGCAATGAGTAATGGTGGGAGGAAGAATCACATTCTGAGTAAGAAGTATAAAGGATGGGGAGAAGAAAATTTGGAGCAGAAGGAGGAAACAATAGATCTGTACCTCTCCAAATGTGTGTTTTCATGCACTCTAGGATCTGCTCAGCATCTGTTGGAATTAGTGAGAAAGTTACATGAAGGGATATTAGAGCACTGGCGTTCATCTCTCTGCACTTGGGTCACTTAAACTGACCCAGTTCCCACCAGTTTTCTAGAATGTACTGCTGGCTGCAGACACCTGATATTCTTCACACCGGAACTGCAGTGATCAGTAATGAAACTAGAAACCTCTGTACCTGGTGATGCTGCCAAGGTAAACGCTCCCTCTGCTTACTCTATGGGGAAAAAAATTGTTTTGTATCCCTCTATCAAAATGAATAACACAATTACTTTTTGTGCACTTACCATGCGTGCTTAAGAGACTCTGTGAATGGATGAACAGCAGGAAAGACCAGTATAATGTCTGCATCTCAGCCAGCTGTATTTCAGTTGGTTATGCTTTTCTGTTTGGCTGTTGTCTGAACACTACTCAATTATAACCGGATTTTAACCCCATAACAAATCCACCTTGCAAACATTATACCCACACCAGATGGTGGAACCTGGGACAAGTTCAGGTTAGGTAACTTGTGCGAGAGTATACTAGCTTCCTTAAATGTGTGGGTTTTTTACTTTTACAGTAAACCAACCGGTCAATCCTAATCATATCATAGGATGTGGTATCACTGCACATCACACAAACTGACTTCATGCAAGCTTTCTTGGAACAATTTGGTTGGTTTTCTGTGCATGTGTGTGTCTGTACAGATAGCCCTCCGGGTTATGGTCTGTTCCTGTTCGGTGTGAGCTGCAGAGTATACATACCTCTTTGACAAATTGGTCAGGTAGATCGCTACATCTCTGAAATGAAAAAAGAATTATCTTGAGAGAGATTGAAAAAATGTTACATTTAATCTTTTCAACAAGAAGTCATTAAGCATCGCCTTTGGGGAAACACTGAGCAAACTTCAGAGTAACAGACCATTATTTACTTTTGATAGCCTAAATCCAACAGCAGTGAAAACAGGGCACTTTAGTGAGGAAACTAACTGCACAGCTACTTGATCTACCAAAGCAGTACCACTTAAAATGATGGTATGATAGCCAAAGAATTTGTGGTTACACCATTCAGCTGTTCTTTTTAGCAAATTAAATGGTAAACTTTGTGTGGGCATATCACAATGTTGTGTCTGTGAGCTCTTCTTGCACTTAAGCTTCTCTATGAGTAGACCTTAGTATAGATATCTCCTTAGGGCTCATCCCTCTGTCCTGGTCAGGGGATCCTCCAGTGCTTGGCTTCCCAGTATCATGGGAAGGACCCTAGGATTCCTTGTGGAGTCCAGTCTTCTGTGAGCTTCTGCATTTATAAAACTGGAAGTTCATCTGGGGTAAATATTTATTTTATGTGCTAGTATTTTACATATGTGATTGTATGTGTTGAGGCTTATGTTGGACACTGTTTAGAAATGTGAAGGCTCGTTCTCTCATGCGTAATGTCCTTCCTTGTCTTTCAAAATTAATGTTAACATTTAGTTAATCTTGTCATCTGCGTTATATAATGTACTGAATTTGCTGGTTAGATTTAGAAGACGCCAATAGGAATGACATCCTTTAACTTGTAAATAACTTCTTTGCACATTAGGAAATTCTTCTAAAAAATTATTAGCCGTATTTGTAGACTTGTGTTCTTTCTGATTATCCAGTCTCCTGTTTATCCTTGAGTAACACTTTCTTTACTTTTCTGCATTCACATAACAAAGAACAAAGTCATATTTTTGATTGACAGCTGTAATTTTTTTTTAAAAAATCCCTTTGAGGGAATAATTTGTAATGTCTCAGAATATTTGCTTTCTTAAGATTCAGCACTCTTTCTCACAAATGATACAGTATTTCTTAAGAGGTTTACCTTGTCAGCCATTGTTAAAATGTAAATAAAGTAAATAAAATGGATTTGAAGCCACAGGGTGCCTTTTAATAGCCTTTTGTCTCAGATGTGAAATAAATATGAACTTTGTCTAAACTGCAGATTTCTTTGAGATTGCACAAAATGACAGTTTTATTCCTGTGCTGTTCACTACAGCTTTTTCTGACTTTAATTTTTGGAGTCAAGGGGCAACAAGTGGTACCTATGGATTTTGTGTTAAGAAGACGTTCATAAATTATGGATGAAGTGGGACAGTTATTGGTATTTAAAGACATCACTCTTGTAGATGAATATTAATAGAGGTAAAAACCTGAAGGAATTCTGAATAAAAACTTTCTGAAATAGAGCAACTGAACAAGGCTTGCCTGATTCAATAAATAATACTGTTGATACAGAAATGATGGATTATTGAAGTGTGCACATTTATGCGCCAGATTCCGCCTGTTCTTTACAGAGAGCAGTGATTCCTCATAGCTCAGCTCCTTAACTAAGTCAAGTCTTCAGAGTTCATTTTCAAGGTGATCATTCCTATGCAAGCAGCTTGAAAGAAACCTTTGTGTCTTTAACTTGTGCCTCCTGCTCTAACCTTTATGTCTGAGGCAGATTTATGTAGTAGTTTCAGATCGCCCTAGGTTGGCCAACAAGCAACCAAAACCAGGCAAACATGGATTGTTGGCAACCAAGTTTGAGCTGTTTTTTCCAGTAGATGAGATCAGTGTAATATCCACTCCCAAAAGACTGCATAAACTTGTTTATGTTTCACAGATGATTAAAAGCAGTTAAGATTTTGGTGTTTTTTTTGGGGGTGGTTTGTTTTTTTTTTTAAGCTTGATTTTTGTATCAAGGAATAGCATACTGAAAATATTCCCAATAACATAAATATGCAAACTCCTAAGCAAGAGTAGACTGACAAGGACAGCGGGTAGCAAGTGGAAATGTTGAATGAACATAAAAGATGACAGTGAAAGTCAAGACAAGAAGAAACTAAATACAGATGTAATTCAGGTATGCACATCTTGTTATACCTGGTATCCATTTCTGTTGCTTGTTTTTTCTTCTCCTACCCCCTGCCCACCTTGCAAAATAACTAACAGTTCTGCCTGCCCAGCCCGAATTTGAAGCTTTGGGTAGATATTCTGATGTTCTCCTGGCTTTTAAGTATGCATGCATGTTTTGCACAATATGAGTGTACTCATTTTACACAGAATACCATGAAGTAACTTGTTCTCTTATGCCTTTTTTTTAGGTTATTTTGTTGTATTGCCCTAGCTTTCTAGAGGATGCGGTAGGGATCTGTTTGCTACTGGAAAAGGATTTAATGGATTTTTACAGAAATTGCTGAGTTTACCCATTATTTCTAAACCTTAGAATAGGAAGTGTGACTGATCATTTTAGAATAATTCTGTTTTTGTGAGTTCTCAGAGATTATTGGTTTCAGATAATTTATTCCTACTTACATCAGCTAATTCTTTCTTTTTATTTTTGGTGAATCATGAACAGTATACCAGTGATCTGATATGCAGAGGCTGAAACAGTAATTACAGAGTCACTGTGTGGAGCCTTGCGAGATGATGCCCTTACTGTGAAGCATTCTGTTTTGTCAATAAGCTTACATCAATACTTGGCAGGTCATTTATGCAGTTTTAATGTTTCAGAATGTAAACTAGACAAAGTGACTAATAGCAAATTGGAGCTGCTTTGCATCTGCAATTGACAAATCCTATTTTGAAAGCATGCATGAACATGAGGATCAAACTTAGCTTTTAACATTTACATTTTTTTTCCAGTGGGAAAGTGTCTGATCCACTTCTAATATACCTGTTGTTGATTTCCTGATTCTTTCCTAATCCCTTGCAGCTGAGATGTCCTTACCATTGGAGAAGCAATTAACAAAATCCCTGACTGGAGTGTATGAAGCATCTGTTACGGAAGCGTAAAAGGTTAACCTAAATCCCAGCACACAGAGATGTCAGACTAGAACAAATCAGCATGGAGAATTACCTGGAGGCGCCACAAGGCTAAGGTGGAGCATATGTATGGTAAAAGGCTTGTTTATGTCTATCAGAATTAATTTTTCAGGATGAGAAGGTCAGGCATGCAGAAATGAAGACTGTCCATGATGAGCAGATATTGTTTTAGGCTCCAGCTTTCACCTGGCAAACACTAAGCTTGATTGGTTTTTTTGTTTTTTTTTTTTTTTTTTTTTTTTTTGTATGTTCAGACAGAAATCACTTCAGTTGAGTCTGTGATTCCAGAGATGCCACTAACTATTCTCTCTGGAAGGGTTTATGCTTATCATAATATGCTTATCAACCATTTTTTCAGCTACATTTTCTTCCAAATATATTTTGTACTAGATTCAGTATTGGTCTAGGTTTTGTATTGCACTAGGTTTCTGTATTGGTCAAACTGATTCTCAAGAAGGTGATTTCCTCTTCCCTACCTGACAGCATAAGCTATTTTAACCCTTTGAATTGGAGTCCTTCAGCCTGCTTTGAATTCAATGTATGTTGATACAAGAACATCTCTGTGTGTGTATTATTGTCTCATTTCCAAATCTGAATGCTGTGGGTTCTATGTTGTATCCGAGATAGTGTCCTCAACAAATGAAGTATATGCATGTCTGATAGGTTTACAATTTTGGAAATGTTCACATTGGGTCTGCGTATGATCTGAACAGGTACTGTTCTTATACTGCTTCTGCTGATCAAGATAGGTACATATTGCCACATGATCACTTCCAGATGTTTCCTAGGGTAAAGTCTAATTCCAGGACATGTGGAGGTTTGCACTGGGGTGTCATTTGGTCTAAAATCTGTTCTAAATTCATCCTATTTTGTACTCATTATTTGCATGTATGTTTTTCAATATGTAAACCCTCATGTATTGGCCCTGTCAGAGCTGGCACAACAAAAATGTGAATATGCTGGAAGGAATTCAGGAAAAAAAGCTACCAAAGAGACTGGAGATTGAAGGGACCAATTAGTTGAAAAATATTAAATGGTCTGATTGTGCTCTTTTCATGCAGGCAATATTCAATGGAAGATTATTTATTCGGTGAGGGGTAAGAGCCAAAAAAGAAGTAGTCAGGGAAATAACTGAAGGGATATGATAACCATCTCAAATGTTTGAATAGAGACGAAATTTAAAATGTAGATCATAGCAACATAATGAAAATAAAAAGGTTAAATTAACTATAGAAAATTAACTTCTATAAAGAAGGAAGGTGAATAGCAAATAAAGAAGAAAAAAGTGGATGAAAATTAAATTGTTTAGGATGTGGAATGGCAGCCACGTAATAGTTACAGAGAATCCATTGCAGGGATAACTTAAAAAGTAACCAAACATTAAAAGATGTGAAGGCTAGAAAAGACAGGCGTTTTGAAAGAGTGGAATAATGGAGCATGGGTATTGTTCTTATTTCTGATCTGGGTGTGTATTTATGCGAGTATGAGTACAGTAATGCTTGAAAAGGATAGGTCTTGCACGTGAAGTTGTTGTGTGGAAAATTATTTGACTTAAGAATGCAAAGAAAGTGGAAATGAAAGGTTTTATCATCATCCTAATTCAGTTACTCTGTATTTTGTTCATGTTGCCAGGTACTTGGTGCAATTCAAGTCAGATTTTCAGTTGGCTTTTCGGTAAGAGCTCACTGCATTTGGGTGTACATCTACAAACACGTGGCCCATCCAGAAAGCTCTTGTCTTTCACTGTTAAATACTTCAGTATGTGTAAGTACAAAGTCCCTGGAAACACTGCTTTTGCTTTGTACTATGCTACATGTTCAAGCGGGCTTCTAGATTGAGATTACTTTCTGTCTTCCATACATTTCTGTCTTCCATTACACATATTCCAGACTTGAAATACTTAAGTTTTGGCTTTTTAAAAAAATTATTTCCTAGTTATCTGGAAAGTGTTTGTTCATTTTCAGTGTGTGATGGAATTTTTCTTTTCCTACTCATCAGAAACCATGACAAAAAGTACTTTCTTGACCTTGGTTATGTAAACTGAGATGTTTATTTTAATTACTCTGTGCTGTGTTTAATTCATTATGTAAGTCTGACAATTGGTGGGATTTTTTTAGACGTTCTACTTCATTTTATGTACTGCCTGTAGACAGTTCTTCTACCACAAAATGCAAATTCTCCTCTTGGAGCAACAAAAGGAATGTCAGCATCAATAATGAAGTAACTGGTTATTAGATTTGCATACCAACTGATGTGTTTGGGGGGTTTAGATTATTTCATTACTTCTACCTCCTTCCTGAAGGTTAATGCTCTGATTAGACAACCTTGTTTACCACTGCTAATATACCCCATGATTGATTGAGTCACTGTATCAACATTTCTAATTTGTGGGGTGTTTTTTTTTTGTCCATTTCCTTTAGGGTGTACTTGCAGTTTACAAATGGGCGATGGGGAAAAATCAGAACTAATGCAAAACACTGTGAGTATTTTTTTCCTGTTCAAGACTGGATAGAAATGTCCTACGTGCATTTTGTCGCTGTTGTTTTTATGAGTATCTGTAGTTCAACTTTTCAGTCTATGACATATTATTACTCTTTGGACTCTCACCTTTTCTTTGTCTGTATGTCAAAAGTTCTCCATATACAGAGAAGTTGTCACATGCTAGATAAAATATATTTTGACTATGAGACAGTTTTGATTTTTAAAAACAGTTTGATTTAAGAGTTGCTTGCCACAGCTCTGCCAGTGAAGGGGAAGGATTTGAAGTTTTAATGCTCTGTAACTTTGTAATGGATTACATTTAATTTTGTTTCTATTTTAATCTTCTACACATAAAACTTCTTTTCTTCATCTGAGCTCAGTGCATGCTGCTTAAACTCTTCCCTTTACAGTCTTTTGTGACAGTTTTAAAAATAACTTCATTTTACAGAAGTTTTGCAGTGTCCTTTTTAAGGAAAATAGTAAAAAAAAAACCCACCCAAACCCAAACAACCACCCCACAGTAACCTCCCTGCATCATCCCAAGTAAAAATGTGAAAATTCCCCAAGTGGAAGAAGGAAGGAAAAAAAATTTACAAGAATTAAGGTTGTCAACTGATTTGAAATATAACTGGACTGTGGCTAAGCACCTTAATTGAAACTTCATGCTTTAATAGGTTTTCTCCAAATCAATGGGGTTTTTTTGTTGTATTTTTTTTTACTCTAATCAATGGTTGTTATTCTTAACAACCATGCAAATATATGCTAACTTACTAAAATACTACTAAACTTGTTTTTCTGTATCATGCTTGCCAACTGCTGACTCTTAACGTTGAAGTTTTTGTGGCTAGAGTCTTGTATCTGTATTTTCATATCCATGTCAAAAGTGCTGAGTGTTAAGCACCTATGAGGAACTGATACACCTACTTTTTATAATCCTGGTCTCACACCTAGTGTTCCAAGTGATGTCAGGACACAGCTTAGCAGTTGATTATATTTGTATTTACACTTAACTGCCATGTGAAGATCATCTGTTATAAATAGTAGTATAAAAAAAAAGTGTCAAAGTGAAATACTGTAAGAATTAAAATTGACGCTTTCATCCATGTTGAGACTGTCAGAACTTGTACGAGCCAGCCCTAACTATCCACAGAAGGCAATCTCGTGCCAGCCTGCTGTTAAATAACCAACATTTAACAAGAAATAGTGTGTAGATGTACTGTGTGGTTTAAAACATTGTTTTAAGCATCATTAAAACTGAGTCTCCTTAGAGCCTTATTAAAAAAGTCCTTTCCCTCTCTGTAATAAAACATTTCTCTCTGACTGTTTCAATTAAGGCTCTAACAATACAAACACAATGCCTCCTAATTCAGTACCACACTGGAGAACCACTGTTACTGTCAAGTTGCAAAGGCAGGTGGAACAAATTAACTATCTTTACAAACCCTTGTCTAACCACCAGATGAGAAGCATCAGATGGCTATATTTTCTTGGTTTTCTCAAATCCGTCACCCCTGTTAAATTTTATATTTGCAAATATTTCGGTGCCTGTGGTTTGCTATTTATGTCAGCGGCAATCCCCTCTGTGTTCCTCATTGACACCAAGGTTTAGAATTCACAGAACCTGACATGCTGAGCATGTCTCTGCCTAACCTGGTTGATTGAGGGATGTTCAGTTGCAAACTGATGGTGTGCAGTATTCATAATTTGTCTGGGGAAAAAAAAAAAGTAGTACATATATGTTTGGACAGTGTACCAGCAACCTCATTGTGTTTGGGATGAATTAAGTTCCTCCTAGCACTGTTTGGCTCAGTACATTGCTATAGCACAATCTCTGCCCATGTGGAGTCCCACAGACTTGCTTTTCATGAAGCTTACAGCATTGGAAACTTCATAATTTGGTACAGTGGCCAAAATGAAGTTGTTAATTACATTCTCTGAGGTTTCAGGTCATAATTATAAGACACAAAGGAAAATTGAATCTGTATTTTAAAAACTTAGCAGCTCTCAGACAACCCCAACACCTGAGAAACCTTAAGAGCCTAAGAGTCTCTTGGACTCTTGAAGTAATATGAGAGTCATAAAAATAGGGGTAAAATATGAGGTGTAAGTAAAACATCTATAAGCTTGATCTGGTATGACTGAAAGGAAGAACAAATGATGTAAGTCAAGAGATACTTTCTCATGCTGTAAATCAAAAAACAAAAGCTGTGGGCAAGAAAAAAACACTGCCAACAGTGGGTGCTAAGTGCTTTTACCATGGAGAAGGTTTTTAGATCCTACTCTGGTGAAATAATGATTGCTCTTCAAATTATTAATTTTGAATTATATCTCTGCAAATTAATTCTTTTTCTAAGCCAGGTGAGCCCAGATACTACTGATGTATTTGTGAGTTTTCACCTTTTAAAACTGAATCCCCTTAAAGCCAGAGTTTCAGATATGAACTCCCAAGGATTCACCCATGATGTTTTTCTGAGTACAAGCCCAGCTCGTGTGAGAATAATAATGAATAATGTGACTTTCAAATAAAATTAAATGCAAATTACTTTTTCAGGCTTTTGGCATTGGTGGCCAGGAATGGTGATGTGTACTGACCTTACCTAACTGTGTAATGTGTACTGTACCTTACCTTACCTGTCTGTCTTACTTTAAGGAGTACTGCCCTCCCTCCTGGAGGCATAATGTTTCTGAAAGAGCTCTTCCTTCTGAGTCAGTGGTGCTTCTTTCACTTTGAAAGTCTGGAATTAAGTCTTTCTCAAGATAGTACTTATTATTACTGCTTTGGTCAGAGAACTTGTGACTTCATATCATGATTGAGGTCCTAAGTTCTGCCATTCCCCATTTGCAATGTACCTGTATTCAGGGAAAAATTACGTGCAGAAGTGATAATATGTAACAGTGGATCTTCCCAAAATAGGATGTCAACAGGTCCAATAGACATGTATGGCATTTGATTCCTCATGGGTTTGTATACATGTGATATGTGGCATTTTTACAGCCTAAGTGTAGTTGATGACACCCTGTTAATATGAAGTCTGGTGTTGTTGTGAGTTGGTGATCGTATACATAGGTTTGGTGACTCTTAGTTTTCTTTATTACGAAAACAATAAAGATGTTAAAATAACTTTTTAGGCTTCTTAATGTACACAATTTTCATTTTAGGCAGTGCAGCAGAGGTTTAATTATTGCTTCACTGAAGTCTCTGTGTGTCTGTTAAAATGCAAATAATATTGTGGAGAGAATGAATGGCATCATACACCCACAACAGATTTCACTGCAGACTATAGCAACTGGTTTAGATCATGTTATTAAAAGCTGAAAATGTATTGATTTCTTGTGGTCTCAGAAGGGCAATGAATTTTCTCTTCTTCTAAGTAAAAATAAACCAATAAATGGCTGCATTAATGATGCTATTACTGGGTAGCAGCAGTATGTTTCTTAATGTCTCAGGCCTCAGTCGTGCAGTCACTTACTTACTCATATGTTTTACTCTAGGCAGCTTCACAGACCCATTATACTCAATTGGGTCATTTGTCTCAGAAATGAATTCACTACAATCAGACTAGGTTCAAGTCACACATTCACTTCTGAGTGAATGGGAATTTGCTGTGCATTATGAGAGCCTAACCTGGAGGAAGAGATTTAAAACCATTGCGAGCAGCGCAAATTGCTATACAGTGCCTGACTTCCAGGGAATTTTAGACTGTCTTCATTATTAAGAAGATTTATGTTTCATCTTTTACAGCAAGATAAGTGACATATGTCAACACTGCAAAATCATAGCATAGGTTAGAGTCTGTAGTTTCTTCTGTTAGTTACTTAGTCTGTCATAGCCATGTATTTCCTTCCAACCCTCATTCCCTCCATATACGTGACCTTGTCTAGTTTTCCTTGTGAAAAACTGGAGCATCGTGTTTCCTTTGGGATTTTGTAATGGGGCAGGTATCATTTCTTTGGCCCTGAAGATAAATCATGAAATGTCCTAGGAGAAACTGGTGTCAATTATGAAGATTATTTTTATGTATTTAAATTTAATTTAAAGTGACTCGATTTGTGTGAAAAGGTCTCAAAATACATATGGAAACAATCTATTTTCACTTCTAGGACATTTTGGTGAACTATAGAAACACAAAGTGTTTTTTGTCACTAGCAGTTTTTGCTTGCATCAGTACATGCTGTGGTATAGGTAATAAGAGTTACATAGGGAGGCCGTAGCTTCATTTATACCTTTATATCTGACTTGAATGTACGGTCCAAATCACCTGCCAGGATTGCCTCAGAGATGTCCTAATGGTTCTTGATTTGTCAGGAAGTTTTGGGTAAGTGAGAAGGCCAGAGCCCCATCTACATCTGTGAAGTCTACCAGGAGGCCTTGACTAGAAGCCCCAGATCAGGAGTAGAGCATGGAGACAGAAGGAATGGCTAGCTGCATGGGATGTATTCCTTCCTACTCCAGGCGGTGAGCAGGCAATTTATTGCCTTACAAGGATTTCTGTTTGACTCTTTATAACCTACCAGTGTTACTGGAACTCTCCCACTGTGTAAGAATTGAAACCTAAATCCCAGATCAGACCTCTGGGTGCCAGATGGCACTTTGCCAGTCTTATTACATGAGGAAAAAGGGAAAAAAAAAAAATCACCTTGAGATTCCAGAGCTGTCAGAAAGAGCAGTTCCTCCCAGCATGAGAGTCAGCTGGTGAGACAAACAGAGCATTGTACTCCCTGTGCAGAAGTCTTGAACATAACAAATGTGTGTGTTGTGTGTGCAGGCAACAGGAAGGAGGTGACCTTCTCCCCTCAGATGCAGAAAGAAAAGGCATGGTGAGCAAAGAAGGGAAAGAGCATTCCTTGAGCTGTTCCCAGCCAAGAGATCTCTGTGGTCCCCTGCTGCCCCTACAGCTCCAAACCCACCAGAGTTGCACCCTGGCTAGTGAAAGGACAACGGAGGAAACACATACTTTAAGTAGACCTGCATCTGAAACCATAGCTTAAGAATACCTTTAGATTGCTCTAGAGACAGGAGTAGTCTCAGTACTGGGCATTTATCAGTTGTTAAGGCACAGCTTAATTTCTGCAGACGGAACAGAAATAAAATAATATGGTATCAGTCTTGCATATCCACTTTGTACCTACTGAACTTCCTCCCTCTATAACTGGAGGAATAATAGGAGTAAAAATCACCTGGACTGTTAATGTGACACCTTTGTCTGCTGGGCTTCTGAATGTCTGTGTTTGTTAGTGGATCTGAGCCCCAAGAAGGGTGTCGTTGTCAACAACTAGTTGAAGATTGCACCCGCTATTTTTGTCTAGACCCTCATGGTCAGTGACAGATGAGTAGGAGTGTGCATATGTCTCACATTTACTCCATCTCTCTCTCCTGCAAGAAGTACAGCATGAGCCTACAGAAGTGACATTGCTAACTTCTATTTACTGAATTTTATTTTCAGGTATTCTTAGTCCTGAATTTATGGCATATGATACTGATGATCAAAATGTTGACAATTAAAATGTCTTAAAATAGGACTACACCTTAGTCACTTGAGAAAAACAAAAAAGGAAGCTGAAGATATGTGCCCTTAACTAAGAGTTTCCAGATGAATAGAAGATGTTTTAGATTGACAGAAAAAAATGCATTTTAAATTTCATGTATTTAATTTATGTTCAGTCATTTAGGAATGCCTGAGATTAGAAAGCTGTAGGAGATTTTACAGGAAAAATAAGTTTTTAAGGTGTTAAGGGCACTGATATAAATTAGAAAAATGGGATCTTTCACTTAATAAATCTGGGGCCATGTATGTGGAATTTTATGTCCTGTTACAGTTAGTTGCTATGCACAGATTTAGTTTTGCATATATTCTTAGACAGAAGGCATGTGATTTAAATCAGTTTTATAGAACAGCTAGTATTTCAGCATCAGATCTAGTGTAAACAATAAAGATTTCTGGAAGAGAGTGCAGAAAAATGTTATCATAATCAATATGGAAAGAGTTCCAAAAATTTCAATACCCTGAATTTTGGCTAAGTTTTTCCAGCATCTTTATAAATTATTACCATAGGCAATTTGTATAATCAATAACAATAATGTACATGTGAATAATGCCATGGAGGCTTTGGAATAAGGATTAATGTCTCCTGGAAAATTGTGGCACAAAGTAACAATACCAGAAAAGTAATATAATATGTAGGTGCTAGAGTGGCAGCACACTAATGGCTGTACAGAAATGAATTTAGCAGTTACTTAATTAGGAGATTGATTTCATTATCTGGTTTGCAGAAGAGCTGCAGAAAGATCTTAAGTATTCCACTCGCATGACTTGTGTCTTCCATGTGGATTCTGACAATAGCAATCAAAATGGTTTATGGTGAATGTTAAATGGTGACAGCTCCAGGTCAAGACTTTAAATAGGACACACAAATCCTCCTTAGATGTTCCTTTAGGTGTTCATGTATTGATGGTCTGAGGATGTTTCAGAAGTGTCCCGTCTCTGCTGGGTCTGCCAAATGTTCAACACAAAGCTAAGCCAAAAAATGTCTTGAGAGAAGGTGCCTAACTCCTCACTAACATCACAGCTAATGTTCACGTCTGATGCAAAAACCTTCCTGACTTGAGTTATTTTGTGCATGTCTACTTCACTTTCATGGAAAGAAAATGCTTAATTTGTTGTCTTGAGAGCATCTGTTTAAGTGCTTTAGGTTAGATAAGGTACGTGTTTGTGAAGGGGATCCTTCAGTTCCCGCTAACTGTGCTTTGGTTTGTGTTGTGGAGCTGTCTCAGACCGTGGGCTGGGTGGAGGAGGTTGTGTTAGTTAATAACAGCACTTTTCTGGCAGGTAAAATCTTAGAATTCTGTTGTACACAAATTTTCTTTCATTGCATGAAAAAAAAACTGATGGAAAAAAGTATTCTCTGACACACGATAATTATCCTATGGCAAAATGGTATGTACATGATTTATAAAATGATTACATATTGCATAATTTTTTTAAATTTTTAAACAATGAAGATGTAAAATGTCATGTATGAAAAAATCTTTTAAAACACTATTGGTATCATCTCAGTATCACTTTAGTTAGTATAAATAGACCATGCTTTCTCTTAAAACATGTCAAAGTGCTTTAGGTTAGATAAGGTACGTGTTTGTGAAGGGGATCCTTCAGTTGTTCCCGCTAACTGTGCTTTGGTTTGTGTTGTGGAGCTGTCTCAGACCGTGGGCTGGGTGGAGGAGGTTGTGTTAGTTAATAACAGCACTTTTCTGGCAGGTAAAATCTTAGAATTCTGTTGTACACAAATTTTCTTTCATTGCATGAAAAAAAAACTGATGGAAAAAAGTATTCTCTGACACACGATAATTATCCTATGGCAAAATGGTATGTACATGATTTATAAAATGATTACATATTGCATAATTTTTTTAAATTTTTAAACAATGAAGATGTAAAATGTCATGTATGAAAAAATCTTTTAAAACACTATTGGTATCATCTCAGTATCACTTTAGTTAGTATAAATAGACCATGCTTTCTCTTAAAACATGTCAGTCACCATCAGAAACAAACCCAGGAAGATTACCATGGATGCATTTCAATAAAAGATCAATAAAAACTCAACAAACACCCCCATCCCACCGCACCCTCCCCCCCAACCCAACC